>NC_056751.1:190988754-191158754 GCF_019279795.1 Protopterus annectens | reverse complement strand
ATAAAATATTATCTATTCTGCTCACACTTTCCCTGTCCCTTGTGAAGTGAGACTTCCTTAACATATTTTCTATAACTGTTTTTCACTGGTTGTCATGGCTGAGAAGAGTAAGGGCCCCTCTGGTTTAAAAAAATGTCAGAAGTGTGGCCAAAAAATTCCCCTGTCAGATTTCCATGCACTATGTGTATATTGCCTTGGTCCTAATCACTTACAGGAAGATTGTAGCATTTGTCATGCCTTTTGCCACACTGCTCTAGTGGAAAGGCATAACAAATTAATTTTGAAAGGACTTTTGCCATCAGCATTTTGAAAAGCCTTATCCACTGCTAATAAAGCTAAAACAGATATCTCACTTTCCTCCTCTACTTCTACTATTGACAAAGTTACAAAAATGCAGTTCATCAGGTCTGACCTCCGTGTTGGTTCTGAAATCTACAAAATTGAAGAGCTTGGTTCCAACTGTTCCCTTGGATGCAAAAGTCTCTGTTTCTGTGTCTTTATTACCGACAACTTCAGCTTTGGCACCAATTACAATTGTGAGCCCTTCGACGTCAAAGGCCTCAACACAGGATTTGGCTTCTATTCCATTGACTATGACTGTTAGACCTAGTACATCTTACTCCACTTCAATTGATCCTTTTGCTGCGGATTTACCAGAATTGGTTTTGAAGAGGCCTAAGTCTCCTTCAGCTTCATCCATCTGCTCCACCAAAAGCCTCACAGAACTGGACATGAAGAGGCTGGTGAATAAGATTCTGTGGGCTAGAGGGCTTTCAGGCCCACATTCGGTACCAATTCTTTCTAGTCTTGGTACTGAAACATCATCTTTCACCCTGATGACTACACCTCATCTAACCTCCTTGGAGCTCTTAGAGTCTTCTGTTCCAGTTCTCTGACGGTGTTGGCTCTGGAGTTTCTCAGTTCTACAGAGCCAACAATTACCCTGAGCTCTTTAGTTATCTCAGAACCAGAGACCTCCCAGAGCTGTAGCTGTCCTGTCGGTTTTGGTGAGCAGGTCTTGACTCCAGCCTTTTCGGAGCCATCCCTGTTCCTTGAAGCTTTGGTTTGAGTCAATTCAGCTCAGGCTTCAGGCTCAAGTCTTGGTTCTTTGGAGCGGGGAGTGACCCTGGTCCCAACGCAGTCTTTCTCAGTTCCAGGGTCTCTTCCCTCTTCAGGGGAACTGGTCTTTGAGGCTATGCAGTAGTCCCTTTCTATAGCAGAGATTCATTTGGTGCTTACCCCTTCAGAACAGGTGATGTTAAGTTGTCCAGTCTCACCTTCGTTCTTGCTGGATGGGTTCGGAGCCGATCCTCAGCTCTGACTTGGCCACTTCCTATAGCTCGGCCACTTACTATAGCTTGATTGTATAATTTTTTTCTTTATTAAACTCAAATATTGTGCCTAAAATTTGATATATATATATATATATATATATATATATATATATATATATATATATATATATATATATATATATATATATATATATATATATATATATATATATATATATATATATATTCTCTCCTGTAGTATTTTGTAAGTTTATTTTATTGTAAACCCCTTATCCTGTCCTTGCTGTGTTTTGTTGTGCTGTGTTGGCTGTTGCTCATTAGTCGCTAGGCCTTCTGTTTTTCTCTGAACTCATTTAACTTAGAGAGCCCCCCCCCCCCCCCCTTTAAGGACAGCTGTTTAAACGCTCTCCTTTAAGGTCTTTATTAATTTTTAGTTACTATTGTAGTTTGTCTTTTTGGTAAAATGCCTAAGGAAGTTAAAACCCTTGGTTTTAAAAAGTGTGACTCATGCTGTCAGAAGATGTCTTGGGGGCTCTGCACCTGCAGGACTCTTGTGCTATTTGTCATGCTTTTAGTCCACTGGTCCTGCAAGAGTGGAAAAACAAGCTTATCCTCCATGGATTGTTAAAACAGGATTGTCCGGCTAAAGCATCTCAGCCAGTGAAACCTTTGAAACCAGTCAAGCCGTCGGCTCCATGTTCGGAACCAACCTGTGAGCTTGACAAACCAAGTGTGTTGGCGCCATCTGGCACCCACAAGACTACCTCTCTGTTGGCTCCAATTGTTACTTCAGAGCCATCTCGGAGCCACCAACGAGCTAGGTCTCCTTCAGTGGAGCTGATTTGCTCGGTGCCACAATTACCCTTACTTCAAAGTAAGTCTAGTCATCGCTCATCTTCCCACTCCTCCCGATCCTCAAGGTTATCGGATCAGGATGTGGAGAGAATGATCAGTAGGTTGCTGAGGTCACAGGCCCTTGCTAAAATGCTTTCGAGCCCTCCTCAACAGGCATCTGCTCCATTTGTTTCAGTTTTGATTCCTCCTCCGACTATTCTTAGTTTGGAGCCAGAGACCATGGATGCTCCAATAGTGGTTCCTTCTGCTATGATGACATTCTCTTTGGCTTCGACATTGGCTCAGATTATCTCGGTTCTTCCCCCCTTTGAGGTATCTGGGCAGCAAAGCTCTCTCATTGGCTCCGAGGGGGAAAGTGGCATCGGACCCTTGTCTGACCCCACTTTCCCTCTTGGAGCATCAGCTCAGTTGAGCTTGGTTCCCACATCAGCCTCGGATCCGTCGCCCTTGGCACAAGGTGGGATTCCTCTCTCTTCGGAGCTGGAGCCCTCCTTGTTTTAAGACAGTGGCACCTTCGAGGTCATGTGGAGAGTGTTGTCCCCAAAGACAGCTCCACTATCGGCTCCATTGGCTATGCCCCCTTGGTGTCTGTGACAACCTCTACTCTGACTTCTCCAGCCCCAAAATGTAGGGAACCTATGCCCAAGGACACCCCATTGGGTAAACCCTCTTCTTCCGAAACCTCCCCAGAGCATTCTGAGCAGGCTTTCTGGAAGACAAAGTGCAAGAGGAAGCACCAAGACTCCCCTGAGCCTATCACCTCAGATATAGACCTGAATGAATCGGAGGGGTCCCCAAGGTCCCCCTCTGAAGATGTTTCCTTTAAGGACATCCTTGAGATTCCCAGGCACAGGCATAGCTGGACTTCCCTAGCCCCCTCCGAGGATGAGTCTGTATACTTGGACGCATTTGGTTCCCGACCTTCCACCTCCTGGGTGTCTCTGCCTTTTGATCCACTCATGTCTGTAGTGTCTTGAAAGGCTTAGTCATCTCCAGATTCCATGGAACCTGTCCCAAGGAGACCCAATAAATTCATTATAGCTCCCCAAGATAAACAATTCTTAACTAAAGGTGTCCCAGTTGATGCCATGGTGGTAGCAGCAGCCACAAAGAGAGAGTTAGCTGAAACCTCCTCATCTGTCCATCCACCGAATTAAGACTCTCGTACAATGGACAGATATGGGAAGTGGATGTTTTCATCAGCGGCTTTCTTCCTTAGGTCCCTGAACTATCTTTCCCATTTTTCTAGGCTTCACAGGGATCTCCTAAAAGAGCTTGGAGATACCCTACAAGATCCCACAGATGAGGGAGCTTCAGCCAAGGTAGCTACCCAGCTGGTGACTCTTAATTCAGTAGTCAACTCCTCCATGAGGCTTATTTCATACCCAGCCAATGGAGTGAGTAGAGCTGCAGGAACAGGAATGGCTCTTAGGAGACATTCTTGGCTGTGGCTGTGTCAGTTTGCAGAACCTTTCAGAGCATCCTTCACCAATACCTCCTTTGATGCATCCTCTCTCTTTGAGCCTCAGGTGAAAGACACGCTTACCAGGTGCCAGCAGGAAGACAAGATGCTCTCTGATATCGGAGTCCATTTTTCCACTCCTACCAGACCATACACAAAGGGTCAGAATGGTGGAAAGATGTGGTTTTGATAATAACAATGGCAGATGCTGCTCTCATGGCAGAGGGGGTCCGCAAAATCAGGATGACAGAGATACGTTCTCTTCTAAACCCTGTCAACAACTCTGAAGGGATGCCCAATTGCTCAACTCTGGAGGCAGTTGGAGGAAGGCTTTCATTGTACCCAATCACCTGGTAAAATATTGCAAAAGACAAATGGGTACTAACCATTATATCCGGAGGTTACCAGATTCCCTTTTATCAACCCCCTTTTGTTTCAAAAAAATCCATCCCAGATGTTCCACCCAATCTAAGGGATCAGGCAGTCACAGAAGTTTCAAGACTGCTAGAAAAAAAAAGCCATCCAGGAAGTCCCCACAGACCAAGTAGGATCCGGAACTTACTCAAGATTCTTTTTAGTGCCCAAAAAGACAGGGGACTGGAGACCAGTTCAGGATCTCAGCAGGTTAAACAAATCTGTACAAAAAGAAAAGTTCCAGATGGTAACACTGCAGTCCAGTCTCCCTTTTCTGGGTCAGGACAATTGGATGTGCTCCATAGATCTTCACGACGCATACTAGCATATAAAAATGAATAAAATTGTTTTACTCAGTAATGAATATAAAAAATCAAATATTCTCAAGACATAAATAATATAAAATACTAGTCCATTACATGAACTCATCATAACAAAAAAGTATGTATAAATATATTCACAAATATGTTTACAAATGTCTTTGATATTGCTAAACTGAGTCTGCCTTTTTCTTAAGAATTGGCATTATAGTGATATGCTCATTGAGCCCTGGTGGATAATCAGCAGCTAGCCTTAATTGCCACAATAGCTCCTTTTTATACAACACAATTTGCCAATCCCCACCCCTTGCTTCCACTGTTACAAATTCAAGTATACCAAACTTGAAACATGTAAACTTGGTGCATAAAATACTATGCTTATATAATGCATTAGTATCTTTGTTGTTTTTAATATCACAAAGATGTTCATATATTCTAGTTTTGAACATTCTCTCTGTCTTCCCTATATAAAAGGAAGAACAGGTGTTGCACATAGCTATATACACTAATTTGCTGGAGCAACAACTATCATAGCAGTAGATTTGTTATCAGATTCATCTCCACCAGTGCCTAATAAGGGTATATAAATGTTACCCCATTTCCACCAGTGCTGATCTGATAACAAATCTACTGCTATGATAGTTCAGGATACACCTAACTTCCAACAAGCTTGTGTAGTGCAATATAGTCCTTTGTATTCTCAGATTAAAGGAATCCTGACAAAAAATTGGAATATCTTTAAAACAAATACTGAGATATTCCGTATATTGGGTGATAAACCCATATTTTCTACAAAGGTAGGACCTAACATGAAGTCCTTGTTAGAGGCAGGTTTTGTTTCCAACAATAAACAGGGTAAAAGATGTGGAAGTAAACCTTGTGGCAGGTGCTCCTATTGTCCTTATATATTACAAGATACTTCTATTTCTCTTGATAATAAAAACAAAAGTCATGTTTTTTTAATAAGTGGCAATTGTTGCTCCAGCAAATTAGTTTATACAGCTAGGTGCAACACCTGTTCTTCCTTTTATATAGGGAAGACAGAGAGAATGTTCAAAACTAGAATATATGAACATCTTTACGACATTAAAAACAACAAAGATACTAATGCATTATATAAGCATAGTATTTTATGCACCAAGTTTATATGTTTCAAGTTTGGTATACTTGAATTTGTAACAGTGGAAGCAAGGGGTGGGGATTGGCAAAATGTATTGTATAAAAAGGAGCTATTGTGGCAATTAAGGTTAGCTGCTGATTATCCACCAGGGCTCAACGAGCATATCACTATAATGCCAATTCTCAAGGAAAAGGCAGACTCAGTTTAGCAATATCAAAGACATTTGTAAACATATTTGTGAATATATTTATACATACTTTTTTGTTATGATGAGTTCATGTAATGGAATAGTATTTTATATTATTTATGTCTTGAGAATATTTGATTTTTTATATTCATTACTGAGTAAAACAATTTTATTCTATTTTAATTAACTGGTGTTTACATATTCAGGAGTTGTGATTTTTCATTGATGGAATTGGTTGGATTAGAACTAATGACTAACCAGCAACATGTATTTAAATGTGAAAATTTTCAATGGTAATTTGTTCTGAAGAAGTCATACTAGTTGATGAAAGTGCTTAACAACTTTGGTTTAATACTTTTAATATTAAAACAGTATTGTGGACTCGCAACATTGTGCTCTTTTATTTTATCTGGTTTTCTCTTTGAGCACTTGTAGCACCATTTGTTTGGACTTTGTTTGGTTTTGGTGGTGCTTGTTGCTATGGGGTCCCCAGAATAGTTTAGTCTTTCTCCCATTTTGGACTCTGGCCAGTCTGACATTATATCCTTGAAGAAGGATGTGGCAGAGCTGAAGGGATAACTAACTGGGCTCATAGAATTATTTACGCAGCCTAGTAAAAAAGATTTGGATTGTTTTTCCTATTTCGGATGGCTCTAAAAGGGGCGATAAAGCTGTTGCTTGTGATATACTTGGCTCCAATGTTCATATCTCCTCTTGCCGCTTTAAGAAATCGGATGACGTCATAATGGCAGCTCAAATCCACAATGGCGATGAAGGAAGGCATTCTCCATGTAATGCCAACAGTTTTGTTGAAGTATGTGATACGCAGGGGCCTGCTCGACAAAAAAACTGTTTTAAAAGCAATTGTGTGGTCCAGTTTGAAGGAGACATTGAATCTGCCTCTGTTGATTTTTCTAATGCGAAACAAATACAATGTCAAGAAGGTTTACCTGCAGGTACTATCTATACTAAACTAAATGGCAAATTTATAAACAGTAATAATTCTTGTACAAGCAGCAGGGTGACTGAGAGAAGAGAACATTTGAATACTACTAATAAGTGTGAATCTTGTGCTTGTAAAGAAACTGTATTTTCTAAAAACAATAATGAACATTTTGGTAATTTGCTTCAAAAACATTTTACTTTTGCTGGTACCAGCCCCAAACGGAACAATGGAACACTGGTTAACAGGGAAACTGGACAGCATAATTTTGAATCATTAATTGACATGATTTATGCTTTTGAGAGGAAATTATTTAAGCTTAAAATGTGTCAAATGGAAGTGTGTTATTTAAATGAATGCATCAAAAGACAAATAGTTCCACAGGGACTAAGAGTCTTTAAATTTCCTTATGGAATTTATTATGACACTGACACCGTTAAGATATTTATTGATATGTTTAACAAATGGGGTTTGGAATTATTAGGTAAAACTGTCTCCTTTTATGAGGCTATGGAAACAAGGCTTTGTGATGAAGTGAATGTATTAAATGAAAAAATCATCACTGATTTATTATTTGCACAATATGAGAATTTGTATTATAAAATCATTAGCAGGGTGGATCAAAAATGTGATAATATTGTCAAGAAAAAAGCTAAGAAGTTAGATAGAGATGTCAGACAGTATAAACTGCACAAGGTATATCCCACTGATAAATTAGCTTTTCATGAAAGAGAATATGAAAATGCAGCAAATGAAAAGGGTGAGAGGACCAAACCTAACTCTAACTTTAATTTTGAACTACACAGTGAAAATTACAGGGAAGTTGAGTCGGACTATCCAGTTAACTTTCAGAATTTTCCGCTTCCCAGACGCTCAGAGAGAATAGCGAATCGCAGACAGAGGATGTACAAAACCTACAGCAGGGCAACACAGCAGAACCACAGGTATACCAAGTGGTAGATCCTGCAGTTCAAATACAATGTATAGATAACATCCAATACAGTTTAAATGGCTTTAATATATACAACTATTCTGAGGTTCTTGTTACCAAAGAACTCTTCTCTTTATTCTCCAAAGGATTTAAATTTGTTCCAACCAAAGTACCTGATATAGCTAAGGTAATGGTTGATTTACAGCTATATCTAAGGAAATTAAATCTGAATATTATGTTTTCGGGCAAACCCTCTAGAGTAGAATCGAAAGATATTCTTAAGAGAAATAGGACATTCAATCCTCCATTGCATCCGTTAGTTACTGCTTATGAAAAATTAGTTAAAGATGATTTATATAAAGTATGGGGAGAGAAGATTATTTACTAACTTAAATCATGAAGAAAGGAACCTCTTAAAGACCTTAAAGGAAGACAAGGGTATAAGAATTATGACACCTGACAAAGGAGGTGGGGTTGTCTTATATAGTTCAGAAGATTATACCAATGATATGCAAAATATTCTATTTGAAGCAGACAATTATTCTTTGTGTTCCAAAAATGAAATACATATTTCATATCGTAGACTAGATAGTTATCTATATGAATATTTAATGGACCAGAGAATATCTAAGGATGACTATGATTTTTTACTGAATAAATATCCCAAGATTCCAGTGATTTTTGGAATATCTAAGATACACAAGAACCTAAAAAAGCCACCGTTTAGACCTATCATAGCAGCTGCGGGTTCCAAAACGCATAATATAGCAGTATATGTAGATAAAAAACTGAAGCATATTATGAACAAATTCCCCCACTTATTAAAGGACTCATGGGATTTTTTAGGACAAATTAACAAAGAATTATGGTCAGTTGACATTTTCTTTCTTACTATAGATGTGCAGGACCTTTTGTCTTGTATTCCTAAAGCAGAAGGTTTATGTTTGTTTGAGGATGTACTTTTCACTTATTCATCTTTGACCCCAGATGAAGTATTACTTATATGTGAACTAATGAATGTTATATTAGAAAATAATTACATATTTTTTGAGGGAGAATATTTTCAACAGCTCAAAGGGGTTGCTATGGGTGCAGCCTGCATTCCCTTGTATGCGAATTTAGTTCTCCTGGGTTGGGAACATAAGTATGTTTTTCAAAATTAATTATTTTCCACCAATGTTATATATTACGGCAGATTTTTGGATGATATTTTTATTTTATGGAAAGGATGTCAAGAACAAATAATTGAGTTTGTTCAGTATTTGAATCAAACTACAGAATATTTAAAGTTCACCTATCAGTTTGATAAACAAGAAATTAATTTCCTGGATACTAAGATCATTAAAGGCCAGGATGGTTTCATCTCCAAAATCTACCATAAAAACACATTTTGTAACAATTATTTGCATTATACTAGTCACCATCCTATTCATCAGAAAAAATGTATTATAAAGGGACAGGCTATAAGAATAGCTAGGATGACATCTGATAAAAATGATGTTATAACAGAGTTTAAAAATCTAAGGGATATGTTTTTAGAAAGAGGGTATCCAGGACACTTCATTGATCCTATACTTATGGATGTTCTTAATAAATGGGGTAACATTTATATACCCTTATTAGGCACTGGTGGAGATGGATCTGATAACAAATCTACTGCTATGATAGTTCAGGATACACCTAACTTCCAACAAGCTTGTGTAGTGCAATATAGTCCTTTGTATTCTCAGATTAAAGGAATCCTGACAAAAAATTGGAATATCTTTAAAACAAATACTGAGATATTCCGTATATTGGGTGATAAACCCATATTTTCTACAAAGGTAGGACCTAACATGAAGTCCTTGTTAGAGGCAGGTTTTGTTTCCAACAATAAACGGTAAAAGATGTGGAAGTAAACCTTGTGGCAGGTGCTCCTATTGTCTTTATATATTACAAGATACTTCTATTTCTCTTGATAATAAAAACAAAAGTCATGTTTTTTTAATAAGTGGCAATTGTTGCTCCAGCAAATTAGTTTATATAGCTAGGTGCAACACCTGTTCTTCATTTTATATAGGGAAGACAGAGAGAATGTTCAAAACTAGAATATATGAACATCTTTGTGATATTAAAAACAAAAAAAAAAAAAAAAAAATACTCTCTCAATACTTTTTACAGCTTATTAGCTGATGATGCATGTCTTAATTACATATATTTGAACTATTCACGTCTTAAAGTGGCAAGCTTTACACCATAAACTACTGACTAGCTGTAGATGAGATTCGGACATTATTTTGCACATATTAAATGTATATTTGAGTTTAATGTTGAGCCGACTTTGATATGCTTTGTCAGTTTTATTACTAACACCGAAGTGGATGCTTAGTTGGTTGTTCTATTAGAGCTTCAACTATTACATCAGTTGAGAATTGATCAACCTTTTAGAAAGTTGTTTACAATTTTATGTCAGTTCATTTTCATATTGGGGTTTATATTCTTAGCATTTATATGCGCTTTCAGTGTGTTTTTTTAGATTTAACTTGACGTAATGTTACAAACACATGGAGTATTATTAGATCCAAGTTGTGCTTTTTGTTCTTATTAATTTGTACTTTTTCTGGTTGTTACTAGCAGATCTGTTGATTTGCTTAAAACTTCCACCGCTATTCTAAAGAACAGCTGTGGCTAATTACATTATTAACTAATGATCATTTTGTGCTTTGGCCTGTGCGCCAAAAAGTTTTATATAAAAGAAGGCAAGTTTTTATTGTTATCTACACCTGAAGAAGCGTAGTCTAACTACGTGAAAGCACTTGTGTGTTCTTATGGCTCAATAAAAGATTTTATATTTATTCAACTTCTCCATGTGGTGACTCCTGTTGGAATCTGATATCATCAGCTTTTTTACGTTTTTCTATGAGGAGTCTTTACTTTCTTGCCGCAGTTCGTTAATTTTTTTGTTCGCTTATTGTGCTGCTTGCAATTTTGACTCATGGAGCATATTGACATCGAACTTGATTTTCATCCAGAGACGAGGACATCCATTTCATCGGCTTGGGACTCTCTCAAGCATTGCACTGAGAATCCTTTATTGACTCTGGAACTGACTAACCAGGCTACTGTTTTACCACAAACTCCTAACGGTGAGAATGTTATAGAGTTCAACAAATTGTGTAGACTATTTCAGGACAATTTATATCAGCTACAGAGGTATGCGTGGCAGAGACTACACCTAGAGGCATGTATTCATTTTAAAATTATTCCTAGAGGTATGCGCATCTTTTGTATGCCATCTTATGGGGACACTCATCCCTTACTTTTGAGAAAATGGCAAGACCTGAATATGCAACTTGGGTTCAGTTATATTAATCTGCTGCTTGAATATTTCGGTCCACTTGAAGCTGACCTAAGGAAGAAAATAGATGCACAATATAAAGTTATTTCGGAAAGTTTTACAACTGAATATTTTGTTAAAAGACTTGACAGCATTTGGACTCAGGTTCACTCTTTTAGTGAACGCTTGAAACTAGTGAAACAGAAAAAAATTATAAGGGATGCCAATGATTTTGCTACAGGTCAAGTTTTCCTTTGGCCTAGAACTGGGAACTCTCATACACATGATGCATCCAAAACTAACAATTTTACTAATGCCTCTGACTTAGAACTTCCCATTAATATGACTCCCAATACTGTTTCTCATGATGTTCCTTCATTTATGCTTACAACCAGTAACTTGATGAACAATGTATTGGTATCTAGTAATCACTCTTCTCATCCTTTGAATGACCATAAAGATGTGAATCCTTCTAGTGACACACCTCCTCCTAACCAGCAAGCGGCTTCAGCTTTTCTCTTAGCAGGTGCTAAGCCTAAGGACTCAGCCCCTGCTACTAACTGTTTTTTACCCTTTCCTGTAAAGCAACAACCAGGATGGAGAGGCCGATCCAACAGCAGAGGGCCGAGAAAAAGAAAAGGATCCGAAGAAAGGTACACAACAACAAGGAAACAGAAAAATTTAACTCCTTAGTATATAATACTTCTGAGTATGTTTTATCTGAATCAGACCTCTCCCTCTTGGAGAAAGGTCTTAATTTTATACCTTCTCAGACTAGTTTCCTTAATGATGTCCTTGTGGATTTAAGATTGTTTTGTCGTAATGTATCTCTTAAAATTCTATTTAAAAATAACAACGTGTTAAACACGAAAGACTTAAAGAATTTTTTTAGAGTTAAGAGCAGTTTCATACCATGTATGCCTCACAATGTTGAAAGTTTTTTAAAAATGTGTGAAACTGACTTTTATGAATGGTTTGCTCTTCACAAGAAAAGATGCTGTTTTTTTAACATGACTAAAGCAGAACAAGATTCCCTGCATGCTTTAATGAATAACACTGTTGGTGAAGCACCCTCCAAGAGTAAAAAACGCTGAGAGAAGAAGGGCGACACTTTTGAGATTTCAAGTATTTTTTCTCTGTTTATTTGCTAAGTTTTTCTGCATAGCTGCCTAGCTTGAGCATTTTCTGGCTTGTTAAACTTGATTTCTGTATTAGTAGCTGTATTTAGAGCACAACCAAAAGCTGTTTGCTGAATTTCCTGTTTGCACTTAATTTTAAATTGTTTTTTTCTTAAAACTTGCATATTTTCTGTCCTTGACCTAGCACTCTTGTGTGGGGTCATTTACTGCACTGTTATAACTTGATATTACTTGTGAACCTCTGCTATCTCTGTAAAAAACAAAAAAAAATCTTGCTTTTTTCCCACTTTTCTGAGAGTTAAAAAAGTTCAGTTACAGGCTTGCTGTTCCTGAACTGTTTGAAAGTTCATGTGAGGCCATTTTTGCTTGGGCTGGAGGAGGGTCTCTCTGTTGATCAGTGGCAGTGACTAACATTGAGCAGCTTCCCTGCCCCCCCGTAGAGGTGGTTACTGACTTGAAACTTTAGTTTTATTTTCCCTTTTGGGTCTATTCCTGCTTCTTTCCAGCCCCTGCTATCAAGCACGCTTTAACGTGCTTTAGCACGATTTAGCGCGGAGTTGCCACTAGAGCAGCATCGGTCAGCGCCGGTTAAACAAGGTTAAACTCTTTCTGGCTCCAGAAAGTCTGTTCTTCAATTTTTCCCTTAGAACTGCTCTGTTAGGAACCTAAACAGTTTACACCTACACTAAAAAGTGCAGCACTTGTTCCAAATAGCTTTTTCTTCTCAAAAAGCTCAGCACTTGTCTTATAAGCATATCCCTTGTCTTATAAGCATTCTCTTTGCAGGTCAAGCACTCCTATATTATACAAATCTCTCACTAGCAAAACCCCCCAGGAGTGCCCACTTCCCTGCTAAGCCCACTACGTTTCTGTCTCATACCAACTCATAATTCTTTCTAGCATGTCGATGGGTCAGATGCTGGCATCCTCTCCTGCCCAGTTGGTGAATCTGGGAATTCTGAGACAATGTTACAATTACCTCATGTACACGGACAACCCTCTCCTCCTCCCACGTAACACTAACACTTGTGAGAGATGCAGCTATTTAGCCAGACTGGAGGCTGAGCTCTCTCAACTCAGGACTGGCAAGACCAGGCAGGAGGAGAAGGCAACTACACACACCACAATACCAGTCTCACATAACTCAACCACACCACTGAATCAAACACATAAACACACTAAGACATACTCGGAGGCTCTAAGTAAAAATTTACCTAAACAGCAGAGGCCTCCAAAGCAGACACCCAAGCAACTGCAAACTCAATACACCACACAAACAACACATAAACAACAAAATCAGTGTGCAAAGCAGTCACTGCCCTTAAGGCCAAATACAACACCAAACATACTTGTCATAGGTGACTCCATAGTCAGACACACTGACGTCCCGCTCACCAGACTGAGTAAGGAGAAGGTCACAGTAAGCTGCCTGTCGGGCGCTAGAATCCACCACATAACACAAGCACTCAGGTCTCTCAACAGCAGGTACAAGTACGACTCAGTCATTGTCCACGCTGGTGTCAACGACCTGAGACGTACCTCCTTGGACTACATGAAAAGAGACATTGAGGAGCTCTCTGATTATGTAGCCCAGGCAGGTATGACCCTGACCTTGAGCAGTATCCTACCTTCACCAAGAATGATGCCACAATACAGTGGTAAGATGATCAGCTTTAATAATTAGCTTAAATTCTGGTGTCATTCAAAGGGGATCCAATGTCTGTCTGCCTGGGATGACATGCTGGACAAGCCACGCTGCTTCGCAAGGGACGGCTTGCACCTGTCACCCCTAGGCTTCCGGATATTGGCAAAGGCTCTTGCCACCCCCATAGTGCCTTTTTTAGGCAAGGCTCAAATTCTAAACCTACCACCCTAGAACACAAAAAGTAAAAACTAAGGGTAATGCTGCTCAATGCCAGAAGTCTCAATCTCAAGATGCACGCACTCGAGGCCCTTCTCAGTATGGAGAACATCGATGTCTGTGCTGTGACAGAAACCTGGTTCAAGGCTCCTGAGAGCACCCCAGCACTAGCAGGTTTCACCTCATATCATGCGTTCCGGCCCCAAAATCCGGACAACACCAAGAAAGGAGGGGGTGTCCATATTCATAAAGGACACCCACACCTCAAGGTTGGTGGCAACGCACGATGCATCGGAGACCATCCAGGTGCAATTAACCATAGGCAAGACTGCTCTGCAATTTGTAGCATGTTACAGGCCACCCTCTCAAACTCAGGAACCTCACATGGCCTTCCTGAAAACAATGGAGGGGATAAATGTATCTCCAAATACCATCATACTAGGTGACTTCAACTACGCTAATATAGACTGGGAACACTACTCAAGCCCAAACACTCTAGCCCAAAGGTTCCTGGAGTTCATAAACTCAAATGCCATGGAACAACTAGTCACCATACCCACAAGAGGAGAAAACATACTTGATCTCATCATCACGAACATGGGATCACAATGTTCAACACTGGAAGTATACCCCTCACTGGTGAGATCAGATCATAAACTAATCTCGCTGGAGGTCCTCATCCCGCCCCCACCTGAAATAAAAAAGACCACAGTGAAAAACTTCTAAAAGCCGACTTCACACTTCTAAAATCTAGTGTGGTCTCCTTTATGGCCCCTGAGCCAGTGGTAAACATTACTCAAACCGCTGAATCACTTACAAATGCCTTCTACCAGCACCTACAGGACTGCATGGATCAGGCAATCCCAAAAAAAACTAAGACTCTTTGTACCAAAGGCAAGTGTCCAGTCTGGTGGACCCCAGCCATAAACAAGCTCTACAACAAAAGGAGGAAGCTACTACAAGATAGAGCAAAATCCTTGAAAGGTAAGACACCTTTGATCATTATAAGTAAAAAACTAAGAGCTCTCATAAAATCTTCCAAGGCAAATTTTGAGAGAAAAATCGCCAAGGACTCAAAAGACAATCATAAGGCCTTCTTTAGCTATGTTAGAAACCTAGGAGGAAACTCCCAGATATGCTCAGAATTAGTTCAAAATGATGTGAAGATTACTGAACCTACACACATTGCCAACATACTGGCTGACAGGTTCAGTGCAAATTTCTCCCCCTCCCCAAAAGGAGAGATATCTATACCAGAGGATTGTAGCCCCCCAAACATCTCCAACGCCCAGGTGAGAACTGCTCTCTCCAAAGCAAAAAACACAGCATCCATGGGACCGGATGGTGTCCCCGGCTGTGTGCTCCATGAACTCAATGAGGAATTAAACCCGCAGTTAGGACAGCTGTTTAATCTTAGCCTCACCTCAGGATACGTACCCAAGGAGTGGCACACGGCGACTGTGGTCCCACTTCACAAGGGCAGTGCCTCCACCGACCCTGGAAATTACCGTCCCATTAGCTTGACAAGCCTTATCTGCAAAGCCATGGAGAGGATCATAATGGAACTCATAAATAAAGACATAGGGAACTTGCAGACTTTGGATCCAACCCAGTTTGGCTTTGTCAAAGGCAGATCATGCCTTTTAAACTTGGTTGACTTTTTCGAGACAGTCACCAAGACCATTGATGAGGGAAAGGCAGTCCATACAGCCTACCTTGACCTGGCAAAGGCCTTCGACACAATACCCCACTCAGGTATCATCGAAAAACTCATCAGCTTGAATGTAAACCCATACATCACAAGATGGGTTGCAAATTGGCTAAGTGACAGAACCCACAGGGTCAGAGTTGCTGGAGCCATGTCAGACTCAAAGCCTGTCACAAGTGGTGTCCCACAGGGCTCAGTCCTGGGTCCACTCTTGTTCGGCATCTACTTTTCTGAAGTACAAGCAAACACAGGAGGGTTATGGCTGACAAAGTTTGCAGATGACTGCAAACTGGGCGCCATAATCGAAAACACATCTGACACAGATATCCTTCAGAAGGGCCTCACAGAAACGGATAACTGGTGCCAGAGCCATGGCCTAAAGTTAAATGCCAAGAAATGCATAGTCATACCCTTCGGGAAAAACAAGGTTACCCCTAGCTACCACATAGGTGGCAATCCACTGAGCACAGAAGAAGTCATCAGGGATCTGGGGATCCAGGTTGACAGTAGCCTTTCGTTTGACACTCATGTTGCTAAAGTAGTTAGGAAAACCTTCTACATTGCCCACCTGATCATGAAGGGATTCACATCTAGATCAAGGGAGGTCATCGTCCCCGTGTACTCATCACTCATTAGACCTATGATTGAGTACAATGCCCCATTCGGAATGTATCTGACCCGACACCTGCAGCAGCTGGAAAGGCCCCAAAAGTTCCTCACCAAAAGGATAAAGGGTCTCAAAAATATGTCTTATGCTGCCCGACTGAAAGAACTCCAGCTCTATTCAGTCTCATACCACTTGCTCAGAGGTGACCTGTGCTTGACATATAAGGCCATGTCAAACCCTGATTTGATGAATATGCTTCACCTCAAAAAATCTAGATCCCTCAGAACCACAAGGGCGGGAGACTTAAACCTTGACACGGTTATTAATAGAACGTGTTGGAGGGACAGATTCATCACCCACAGACTCCCTATGCTGTGGAACAAAATCCCGGTACATGTGAGGCAGAGCACCTCGCTGGCCTTGTTCAAGAGGAATCTTGACCAATGGATGGGGGATCGCAGATATACCCCAGGGATTACTTCAGTGTCACTGCTTGACAGAGGCACAGCAAAATAATAGGCATAGTTTTATTCAAACTAAAGGGGTGGCGAAAGCCAAATAACTATGGGCTAGGCTTATAAATGCCCTTGGGCAGATAGCCTAGTATGAACCTATGAACCTATGAACCTATGAACACAGACATCATCATTAAGCCAGCCGATAAAGGGGGAGCCGTAGTCATCATGAATTTTTCAGATTATGGAAACACCATGAATAATCTTTTATCTGATGGTATTGTATATGAAAAGATCACTCCAACAGTCCATAAGAAGATTATTAAAACAGTACATTCAGATCTCTATGACCTCCTGATGGGGGGTCAGATTAGTTGTGAGCTCTATGAATATTTCTTCATAGAATTTCCTACAACTCCCATAATCAAAGGTTTACCCAAGATTCATAAAGGCATTATACCTATACCGATGAGACCCATAGTCTCCAGTGAAAACTGGGTAACCTATACTATTTCTTCCTTTGTAGAGAGCCTCCTTAGACCTTTGGTAGATAGCATCCCTAACATCCTTAGAGACTCTTACCAACTTATAGACTCTTTGAAAGATCTAGAGTTTGATAAGAAGGAGACACAATTGCTATTAGTCACTATGGATGTTAAAAATCTCTTTACTTGCATTCCAAATGATTTAGGGCTTCAAGCTATTAATGAGGTATTAGTCAGTCTATCTGACTATAGCAACAACAGACAAATCTTAATTAATTATCTTTTAGAACTGATACTTAATAATAATGTCTTCTTATACCAAAAACAACTCTATTTGCAGAGATGGGGGGTTGCCATGGGCACCCCCTGTGCAAATAGTTATGCCAATCTTGTGGTTTATAACTGGGAACAGGAACATTTATTTAAACATGCAGATTCCAAGAGAATTAAGGTCTATAAGAGGTTCGTGGATGATGTTTTTTTTGTTTGGGAAGGTACTGAGATCGAATGCACAAAGTTCATTAGTGAACTAGAAACTACATCCTCTTTTTTGAGATTTACAGTGGAGACATCTTACAATCTGGTACATTTTTTGGATCTGCAGCTAGAGTTCAATCGTAACAAGATTGTTACATCGTTACACAGGAAACCCACTTGGAGAAAAACGTTGCTTCGCTTTGAAAGCATGCATCCCAGATTTACTTTTAAAGGAATAATATCTAGTTAAATGCATAGAATATTCAAGATATGTAGATACAGCAATACTTTGGAAACAGAACTTAATATACTTGAAACTTTATTTAGAGAAAGGGGCTATCCCACCAAGTTGATTACAGAATGTAAATATGAAGCTTCAAGTAAGTTACTTATTAATTATGGCTCAGATGTTGTTGAACAAAGGACTGATTTTAAGCAGCACTTCAGGACTAATGAGAGATTTATGGATAGATTGAGTTATGTCTCTAGATTTACTAGTGATATTTTTAACTTAAATAAAATTATATCTAGAAATTGGAATGTTCTAATAACAGATCCCTTTACTAAAACCATAGTGGGTGAATACCCCAGGTTTAGTTACAGAACATCTCACAATCTAAAGGAGCTTCTTTGCTCAGAAAGGACCACACAATATAGAAAAGAAGAGAGTGATAAACAAGGTACTTTTCCTTGTGGTCGTTGCTCTATGTGTCCCTATATATCCAGACATATTAGTTTTTTACATCCAGAAGGCCTTTTCACCTTCATTCCTAGGTTTTTCAGTGATTGTAATACTAGCAACTTGGTCTATTTAGCCACATGTGACCACTGTGATGTATTTTATGTAAGGCTAACCAAAAGGCGGCTTCGTGATAGGATTTACAATCACTGTTATGATATCAAGAAGGGACACGAATGCAATGCTCTAGCTAAACATATTATTGAACACAACACCCACACGTTTAGCTTTAAAGTTTTAGAGAAAATATTTCTAAACCCCAGAGAAGGAGACAATAATAACCAGCTAGCTATTAAAGAATTAAAGTGGATTTTTACTTTGAAAGCTCACATATATCCAGGGATTAATCAATCTGTATCGGTTAAGCCCATTTTGAACAATAGGAAAAAATAATAATATAATGGTAGGCTCAACATTTTTAAGTTATCTTTATTTATTTTCCACCCTTCTTTGGGCCTATTAATCCATTTAAATAGCCTGATCTATAAGATAATTATCTAGTTACTTTAAGTATACTATATACATGATATATGATTATTTTTTATAATAGGTCTTTTTTATTGTCACATATTATTCACACAGCTACATAAATAATCAACAATTGTGTTTTGCTTTTTCTTTTTCGTTCACAGTGCATATCATATAATGTCATATTTATTCTTTTTCATGACTTATCAACATATTAATACATAATTTTATAATGGTATGACAAGTCATGTAATGAAATATATATCTTTAAATATTCTTGTTTTATATTTTTGTTTAAGATACATTCATAGAAACACTTGATTATAATTAATATACATATGTTTATATTAACTTTATATATATACATATATATATTGGATTAATATATGTGCATGCATTTTATTTTCTGTATATGTTTTTTAATACATTTTTTATATCTATATCTTGTTTATATATATTCTGTTTATAAATATTTTATATATATGTATTAGTATTACTTTATTTAATAGTTCATAGATATGTTTATATTTCATTGCTTAAAAATTCTCAAAGGCAATGCCTCCACTCTTATTTTACCATTGCAATTAGAGTGTTCCTTGAAATTTATTGTTATAAGTGACAACAATGACCTCTGGAAAAATCTTTTCTGTTCTTTTCGTCACTTCAATTTTTTTATAAGTAGTTGGAAGGCAAATATTATGATATCTAATTGTTATATCGACTCATAAGTTTCTCATTCGTCCATTTTTTATCTTGACACTTGATATATGAAATTTATATTATTCTTGGCCTTTTTATATGTTGATGTTAATATGGCTTGAGTTGAACATGGTCCGATGAATGAAGTACCACATTATTATGTTCGGACACATTAATCTATTGCTTCTTACAGATTTTGACTTATGAGCTTAACAAACGCTACAGGTATTTTCAGTATAAAGTCTGATTTAAGATGCTTATTAAATATCTTTACACATGCGCTGTTGAATTTAGGCATTTTACAGCACAGCTACGTAGTATGCATTTTTTAAGAGTGTCATGAATGCAACGATCTCTATTCAGCTTGTAATGTGTTTGAATTTTAAAGCAGGTATTATTGTAATCAGAGACAGTTTTTTGATTTATATCAAATAATTGTACCTATTTTATATATGCATACTGCTATATTGGTTTATTGATATGCGATGTTTTATTGTTAACATGCAATGTTTTTAAGATAAATGAGTACAGGCATCTTGCCTCACAAGATGTTTATATAAGAAGATATACTGTCTGATTTGTTATATGTTTCAAAATTATACCTACATATACTGGTTGCGAATTTACTAACTATTCTATGCATTCCAGTTTACATTTATAGAGCATGCTCATTTGGATTTATATTGAAGAGTTTTTTTATTAAGAATATTGGCATTCTATGGTCTATTTTTGAATAGACTTGGATACCATGGCTGTACTTTCTTAAATTTGGGAGACACATTCTTGATCTGTTCTCTCAATACTTTTTGCAGCTTATTAGCTGATGATGCATGTCTTAATTACATATATTTGAACTATTCACGTCTTAAAGTGGCAAGCTTTCCACCATAAACTACTGACTAGCTGTAGATGAGATTCGGACATTATTTTGCACATATTAAATGTATATTTGAGTTTAATGTTGAGCCGACTTTGATATGCTTCGTCAGTTTTATTACTAACACCGAAGTGGATGCTTAGTTGGTTGTTCTATTAGAGCGTCAACTATTACATCAGTTGAGACTTGATCAACCTTTTAGAAAGTTGTTTACAATTTTATGTCAGTTCATTTTCATATTGGGGTTTATATTCTTAGCATTTATATGCGCTTTCAGTGTGTTTTTTTAGATTTAACTTGACGTAATGTTATAAACACATGGAGTATTATTATCCAAGTTGTGCTTTTTGTTCTTATTGATTTGTGCTTTTTCTGGTTGTTACTAGCAGATCTGTTGATTTGCTTAAAACTTCCACCGCTATTCTAAAGTACAGCTGTGGCTAATTACATTATTAACTAATGATCATTTTGTGCTTTGGCCTGCGCGCCAAAAAGTTTTATATAAAAGAAGGCAAGTTTTTATTGTTATCCACACCTGAAGAAGCGTAGTCTAACTACGTGAAAGCGCTTGTGTGTTCTTATGGCTCAATAAAAGATTTTATATTTATTCAACTTCTCCATGTGGTGACTCCTGTTGGAATCTGATATCATCAGATATTAAAAACAACAAAGATACTAATGCATTATATAAGCATAGTATTTTATGCAACAAGTTTATATGTTTCAAGTTTGGTATACTTGAATTTGTAACAGTGGAAGCAAGGGGTGGGGATTGGCAAAATGTATTGTATAAAAAGGAGCTATTGTGGCAATTAAGGTTAGCTGCTGATTATCCACCAGGGCTCAATGAGCATATCACTATAATGCCAATTCTCAAGGAAAAGGCAGACTCAGTTTAGCAATATCAAAGACATTTGTAAACATATTTGTGAATATATTTATACATACTTTTTTGTTATGATGAGTTCATGTAATGGAATAGTATTTTATATTATTTATGTCTTGAGAATATTTGATTTTTTATATTCATTACTGAGTAAAACAATTTTATTCTATTTTAATTAACTGGTGTTTACATATTCAGGAGTTGTGATTTTTCATTGATGGAATTGGTTGGATTAGAACCAATGACTAACCAGCAACATGTATTTAAATGTGAAAATTTTCAATGGTAATTTGTTCTGAAGAAGTCATACTAGCTTATGAAAGTGCTTAACAACTTTGGTTTATTATTTTTAATATTAAAACAGTATTGTGGACTCGCAACGTTGTGCTCTTTTATTTTATCATATAAAAATGGACAGAAGGTCCAGGAGATTTCTATGCTTCTGGCTAGGAGCCAGTCATTACCAATTAGGAGCTCTGCCCTTTGGTCTCACCACAGCCCCCCAGGGTGTTTACCAAATGCATGGCAGTAGTCATGGCTCACCTGAGACGTCTAGGATTCCAGAGGTTTCTTTATCTGGACGACTGGCTCCTCACTGCTACCACCAGGCAACAACTTATAGAGGCACGAGATTATACCATCACATCTTTTGCTCAACTAGGCATCAGAATAAACTTCAAAAAATCTGCCTTGTTGCCCTGTCAATCTATTACATACATAGGAGCGGAGCTAAACACAAGAAAAATGATGGTAAAATTGCCTCAGGAATGAGTTTCCATTATTTGAAAACAGGTGTCACTTCTCCTGAGGAGCAAAAGAATTCAAGTCAAATATGTTCTTCAAGCTCTAGGGTCCATGGCAGCAGCCATTCTTCTAGTTCCATTAGCATGCTTTCACATGAGAATCCTTCAGTGGCTTCTTTTCACACAATGGTCCTTCCAGGAATTACCCATGTTTCACATGATGCTAATTATGGAATCTTGCAAAAGACACATTTCCTAGTGGATGGTCTCCCCACTAGTTACTCAAGGCAGACCTTTCATGGAACCCCATCCGGTTGCCACAGTGACCACGGACGCTTCCCTGATGGGGGGACATTATCTAGGGAAGACAGTCCAAGGCAGCAACCTCACAAGTACCACTTGCACATCAATGTCGTGGAAATGAGAGTGGTGCTCCTAGTGTTCCAAGCTCTTCAAGACTCTCTCCCTGCTGGGACTATTGCACTAGAGATGGACAGAACTAGGTCTTACCTCTTGTGCTGAGAGGTCCTCAGACTGTGGCAATGTGTGATTTCCTCCCAACATTTTCTGACAGCAATGCATATCCCTGGGACATCCAACATAATAGCGGACAGGCAGAGCGATCCTCATGCCTCACGAGTGGTCTCTGAAACAGGAAATTGTGGATCTTATTTTCTGCAAATGGGGCCAGCCTTGCTGCGATCTTTTTGCCTCTCCCCTCAACAACAAATGCAGCAGCTACTTCTCCCTTGTTCCTCCTCTAGGTCAGACACCCAGGGACACTCTAGTCTATGATTGGCCTCAGGGACTCCTTTATGCATTTCCCCCCTTTCTGCTAATTCCAAAAGTCATTCAGAAAGCAAAATTGTTGGGTTGAAAATGATCCTCATTGCCCCCTATTGACCTCGACAAATTTGGTTTCTGTTCCTTCACCCCCTACATTCTAGCCCAGCCTTGGACTCTGGACCCAGTACCAGACCTCTTGATTCATCAGTCAGGTGGGCTACACCAATCCCTCCTATCTCTCAAGCTCACAGCTTGGTTACTCCACTGCCAATCCTAGCCAGGCTCCCCAATATTTCCCCAGCAGTGCGTGATATTATTGTTTCCTCCCATAAGACAAATACAAGGAAAGACTATGCTAGCAAATGGAAAAGATTCTCTTACTGGGCAGAATCAAGAAATTTAGATCCTTTTACAGCTCCTTTACATGAGATTTTGGATTTCTTAGCAGAGTTGTTTCAGGCTGGTGCAGTGGCTGCTACCATCCGAGTACAATTAGCTGCCATTTCAAATTTTCATGTCCGAGATTCTAACTCCAGCATAATGTCTCACAAACTACGCAAGGCCTTCATGAGAGGTACATTTCTATTTAGACCCCCAGTAAAAGAGCCCCTTCCACCTTGGGATCTCAATTTGGTTCTGGCCTCCTTGATAATGCCACCCTTTGAACCAGCAGCATCACGTTTCTTGAAATTTCTCTCTTGGAAAACTCTTTTCTTAGTTGGTATCACTTCTGCCAGACATGTTTCAGAACTTCGTGCACTATGTGTTCACCCTCCATATCTAGTTTTTTTTACAAATATAGAGTTTATCTGAGAACCAACTCATCCTTTCTACCTAAAGTTTGTTCAGAACAAAATTTGAATCAATCCCTTGACCTTCCTGTTTTTTTTCCCTAATTATTCCATCAAGGCAGAATACAGATTATACCAACTGGATGTGCATAGACAACTGCATTTCTATCTCCATAGAACTAAAGAGATGAGAAAATCAGATCAGTTGTTCCTTTCATTTGCTAACAGCAAACAAGGCCTTCCAGCTTCTAAAGTAACATTGTCAAAATGGTTATCAGACACCATAGCCCCATACCTACCATTTGCGACAAAAAGAGCTTCCAACAAAACCCAAAGGTCATTCAACCAGGTCAGTAGCTACTTTGGTAGCGTTTCAATCTAGATTTCCCATAGATTCAATTTCTGCAGCAGCTACTTGGGAAGATCCCCATACATTCATTTCTCATTACAAAGTAGATGCGGTCTCCCGGGGCAGGGCTTCATTTGGTTCCACGGTTCTGAAGAGTCTGTTCCAATGAGCCACCCAGGATTGAGGTGCTAGGGATGCTGTTCCATCATGCAAGAATGAAGGTGAGATTGGACAACTTAACATAAATAAGTTATGTACCTACCATAATGTTCCATGTTAGTTGTCCTTCTTTTCGCTTTCCTTCTTGCATCCCTCTCTCCGTCCCCCTTCCTCGAGGATTGACATGAGTTTCTCAATGGTTTCACTGGCTAATTTGTTTTGTTATTAGTTGCTTCCCAACCAAACCATGACAAATAACTGTACATCCAAGTCTATTAATGGATTATTTTCTATAATTATGTCTAGTGTGTGCTATCTCAAACGAGATCTGGGTAGCTGATGCCGGGAATTCTGGGATAAGGGGCAGCCTTGAGCCAGTAAAGAGCTCTCAAGCTATAGTAAGTGTCCAAGTCAGAGCCAAGGATTGGCTCCGAACCCATCCAGCAAGAAGGAAGGCGAGATGAAAGACAACTAGCGTGGAACATTATGGTAGGTGCATAACTTCTTTTTCACTCCCTACTTTTATTATTCCACCTGCTTCTCCATGGGGGCAGTGGGTGCTGAAGCCTCACGTGTCACAATCACAGGTGCTGTCATCCTCTGATACCTCCCAGATTATCCCCCTAAAGAGTTCCCACACAAAAAGTAATGTAAGAGGAAGCACTTGGATTCTTCCCAGGAATCAGTCACTGAAGATACAGATTTTGATGAAGGGGAGGGGTTCCCCACAGTCACCCCCTGAAGATGTCTCCTGTGTTGACATCTTGGAAATTCTGAAACAGAGGCATGGCTGGAAGTCCCACAACCCTTCCTGTGGGGAGTCTGACTACCTCCAGGCATTTGTCACCCAGCCATTTACCTCTTGGATGACTCTGCCCACTGTTAAACTGATTCAGTTGATTTCACAATGGGCATGGAAGTTCCCTGACTCCATCAAGTCCATCCACAAGAGGCCAGACAAAATACTTTCCCCACCCAAAGATAAACAATTTCAGGCCAAGGGTCTGGCAGTTGATGCTATTGTCATAGTGGCCACCATTAAGAATGAACTGGCTGAGGAGAATTCCTCTGTTTATCTGCCCAACAGGAAGTCCCGGGCTATGGACAGATTTGGGAACTGGGTCTATGCTTCAATGACCTTTGCCATAAGGTCCTTGGACTACTTGGCACATTTCATCAGACTCCAAAGGGACCTGATCAAGGAATTATCAGATACCCTGGTTGGAGCTGTAGTTGCCTCCCACTTAGCCAACCTACAGTCTGTGTCCAATTCACCCATGAGGCTGATAGCACATACAGCCAAAGGGACATCTAGACCAGCAGGTACAAGCAAAGACATTAGGAGACATGCTTGGATGTGCCTTTGTGATTTTGTGGAACCATTCAAGTCTTCTTTTGTCAATGCTTCTTTTGATGGACCATCCTTATTTGGCCTCAAAGTGAAACAAACCTTGTCCAGGTGTGACAAAGATGGTAAGATCCTTTCTGCTGTCTGTGTATGTTTTTCCAGCCCCCAAAGGTCTTTTTCCAGGAATCAGAGGAGTGGTAGTAAAATGTGGTTCAAAAAATCCAAAGGGCTTTACAGGATACACGTGGAAGCAATTACCCCAGGGGCAGTGGGGGGAATGCAAATGGGAGATACCACCCTCACGGCAGACGTGGTCTGCAAAACCAGGGCTTCAGGGATCCTTTCCCAAGCAAGACTTTCTGAAGAGAGGCCAATTGTCTTCCTCAGAAGGCAGTCAGGGGATGCTTATCTTTGCACCTAAATGCCCGGAAAAACATAACAACAGATTCCTGGGTGCAATGGATCATATCCAGAGGTTATATCATTGCCTTTTCTCAACCTCCCCCATTTCAGAAGAAAATCCCCAATGTTGCATCCGATCAGATGGTTGCAACAGTACAAGATATCCACAAGCTGCTGGACAAAAGGGTCATCCAACAAGTCCCGGCAGACCTAGAAGGATCTGGAACTTACTAAAGGTTCCTTCTAGTGCCAAAGAAGACAGGGAACTGGATGTACCCAACAGACCATCAGGATGCATATTACCACATAAAGATGAACAAATAAGAGCCAGTCACTACCAATTCAGACTACTGCTTTTTGGACTCAGCACAGCTCCCAGGGTGTTCACCAAATGCATCGCAGTAGTAGCAGCTCATTTGAGACTACAAGGAATCCATGTGTTTCCCTATCTGGACGACTGGCTCATAACTGCTGCAACCAAACATCAGCAGATAATAGCCAGTGACTACACTCTCAGAACTTGTGCTCAATTGGGGATAACGGTAAACCTAGAAAAATCATGGGTGGGAGGTTGGTGTAATGGATAAGGTGTTTAACTTATAGACACAAGTTGCAGGGTTTGATTCTCACATGGGGTAATTGGCTAGGCTTGAAATGGCTCACAAGGGCAGTTAGTTTAGTACTAATCTATGAACCTATGTTTAACCCCAACACAAAATGTAAGAGTTCATAGGCGCAGTATTGGATTCTCAAACAATGACAGCATCTCTTCCCCCAGATCATCATTAGAGACTCGTAGTTCAGGTTCAAAAGTTAATCCTCAGGAACAAAGTTCCAGCATGTTTAGTCTTGCAAGCCCTGGGATCCATGGTGGCTTCTATAACTCTGGAGCTGCTAACCAGGTTTCACATGTGAATTCTTCAATGGGTACTAGCTTCCCAGTTGTCCATACTTCATCACCCATTGTTACAACAAATCCTTATCACCAAACATTGCAAGACAGATCTTCTTTGGTGGATGAATTCACATCACATTTTTCATGGTTGTCCCTTTGTTTTGGAGCCCATGGCCATAGTGACCATGGACACCTCCCACATGGGGTGGGGGGCATTATCTGGACAAGACAGTCCAGGGCACTTGGTCCCCTATAGAGGCCAACTTACACATCAATTTTCTAGAGATAAGAGCTATGCTTCTCGCATTGCAGGCCTTTCAGACAGCTCTTCCTCAAGGGACTATTGCAATTCAAACAGACAACATGTCAGTAATTTGGTACATCAACAAAAAGGGAGTAACTAACTCTTACTCCATTTGTTGATAACAACTCAGAGTGTGGCAGTGGATGATTTCTTCCAACCTCTTTCTAATAGCAATGCACATACCAGGGAGATCTAATGTGATTGTGGATAAGCTGAGCAGATGTATCCTTCAGCCTCATGAGTGGACTCTCAATCTGAAAGTAGCACAAATGATTTACCATCTTTGGGGTCACCCTTGCTGCAATCTTTTCTCATCCACACCCAAACAACAAAGACAGCAACTACTTCATCCTAATTCCCCCTTCAAGAGAGTTGCCAATAGATGCTCTTCTCCACAATTGGCTCCCTGGTTTCCTATATGCCTTTCCTCCTATATGCCTAACTCCAAAATGTTTACAGAAAGTACGCAGTTTGAAGAGTACAGTGATCCTCATTGGTCCTTTTTTGGCCTCAACAGAATTGCTTTCCCTTTCCTTGGCATCACCTAACTTGACAGCCCTTGATTCTGGACCCAGCACCAGATCTTCTGTCTCATCTGGATGGTCTTGTTTACCCAAACATTTGAAACCTCAAGCTAACTGCATGGTTCCTCCAGTTCCATTAATTGTCAAGTGTCCAAATATGTCCTCCCCAGAATGCCACATTCATGTATTAGCCCACAAATCTTCCACTAGAAAGCTGTACACCAGTAAATGGAAGAGATTCATTTTTGGGCCCTTGAAAAACAAATAGATCCTTTTACAGCTTCCATACAACATGTGCTGGACTTTTTAGCCTCACAGTTTAATGCTGGAGCTTCTCCTTCCAGTATCAAAATTCAACTGGCTGCTATTTCTAATTTTCATAATGGCTTGGACGAATGTTTGTTAGCTTCTCATAGCTTTTGTAAATTATTTCTAAGAGGCACTCTTCTGCTAAAGCCTCCATTCAAGGACCCGACACCTCCTTGGGACTTTTACCTAGTTCATTAGGCAGTGACACATTCTCCTTTGAACCCTCTATGGATCATGACCTAAAGTTTTATCCTGGAAGATGCTCTTTTTGGTAGCCATTTCCTCTGCCAGAAGGATTTCAGAGATTCAGGCTTTATCATCCAAACCTCCTTACATTGTTTTCCACAAGGATAAGGTATCCTTGCAGACTAACCCTTCCATCTTACCCAAGGTTGTATCACAGACAAATATGAACCAGACCATTTATTTACCAGCTTTCTTCCCTAACCATTCTAATAATGAAGAAAGCACCTTGCACCTTTTAGATGTCCATAGACAATGAGAGGTCTATCTTCACAGGACCAAAGACATAAGACAATCCAGTCAAGTATTTGTTTCTTTCTCTAGTGCAAAGTTAGGCAAAGCACTCAGCAAAATTACTCTTTCCAAGTGGTTGAAAAACTGCATTTCATTCATTTATAAGAATAATTTAACCTTGACCAAACCAGTCAAAGCACATTCTACAAGGTCTATAGCTACTTCAGCTGTTTATCAATCCAGAGCTTCAATGGATGACATATGTGCAGCAGCTGCCTGGGCTACTGCCTGTACCTTTATTACTCATTATAAATTGGACCTGGACTCTAGGAGATGATCGTCCTTCAGCTCGATGCTGCTCAGGAATGTTCTTCTATGATTTCACCCAGGAATTTAGGTAGCTGGGGACTTTGTCCTATTTGTTAAGGATGGAATGAATTTTGACAACATCAGATAAAGAAGTTATGTCTTGTCTTTCGGCTTTTCCCGGTTAGGGGTCGCCATAGCGGAACTCCGGTCCGCTAATGATTGGCAGTTGCTTTTTACATACTGGCTTGCCAGGCCTGATGCACAACCTTCAACGAAGGTACGCCCATTCACACATGTCTCCATGCAGAAGACGCTCTAGCTGAGAATCGAACTGGACCGCGTCTTATGTACTTGCTATAAATTCCATCTGTGTTGTCAAATCTTCATTCATCCTTGACTCCCCCCCCCCCCCATCCCCTGACCTAAATATTTTTTTTTGGTGGAGCGGATATAAGCAACCTTATATTGTTGTTGGGTTAAGCACAGTTGATAAGGCTTCCTCCTGACCTACCTTTCAAGTATCTGTATAAATCTGTGTATCTATCTATAACTATATATATATATATATATATATATATATATATATGTGTGTGTGTGTGTGTGTGTGTGTGTGTGTGTGTGCATGTGTGTGTGTGCGTGTGTGTGTGTGTGTGTGTGTGTGTGTGTGTGTGTGTGTGTGTGTGTGTGCATCTGTGTATGTCGATATGATTTACATGTTTTTATATCATTGTTCCAAACTGAATCAGAGGTAACTAAGCGAGAGGGATTCTGGGCAGATGTATCTCCGGAGAGTTTTTGGATGGCATGAGCTGTAGTAATGGCCAAATCGGTTCCAAAAATCAGAACTGAGCCCCATCTGTCAAGGATGATTGAAGTTTATCTTTTACCTTCAAGATGTGATGTTAATAAATTTCCAGTATTTTAAATATTTGAGCCTAAGCACACTCAAAAAAGTAAATCCAACCGCATCCTAAAATCATCTAATTCATCCACATTCTTAAAGGAAAATCTATGTTCATTTCAATAGATTTATAGCATTGCATTCAAGAACTACCTTAGCTTCTTGCTTTTCAAGACATCTCTTATGTTTCCCATATTTGACTTACTGATGGCTTAAAAAACATGATTCAACATTTTGAAGTAGAATGACAAAAGCCTGCATGATAGTTAGTGCAGACGTTATTTACCATTTAAAGAAATAAGTACACAGTGGGCCCCATTGCCACTGGGTACACACAAATGAGACAGATACAATGCATACTAACCTATAGTTTCAGTGACTGATACTACGTTTTATGAATAGTTTTGCAGTGTGTTACACCATGTTCATTGTAAATAATTTTATATATAACATATTTTCTGTTCCTTTAAACTAAGAATACAAGAACATTTAACAGAGATATTCATTCAAAATGTTAACAATAAGATTTCTAAACATTGCAGTGTAGTCAATGAATGGGTGAGGGGTGCGGGGGTGAGATGCTGCTTCTTCTTTAGACTGGTGGGTAGGTACCAACATAAGAAAGTGGGAAAATAGCTCCTTACTTCCATAGTTAAAAATGCCATGAAAAAGTATATGTGACTCGAGTGTAGATCAGAGTGTGTGCTGTGACTTTAAGAAGCATTTCAAAGTGAAGGCATGTGCGTATAAATAGAGAGCATGTGCAGAAAGCAGTGCCATTTTGAGTGAGCAGCCAGAGTGTTAACATGTATGAGTGCAGTAGTCAATTTATAAGTTTAAGTTACTAAGCCTCAGTCCTGATGTGTTTGTATGTAATAAAGCTGCTTGAATCAAACCTACAACCGTTCATCTGTCTTATCGTGACTGGACGAGTGACATGGTGTCAGAAGTGGCATGTCTGAATGACAGAGTGTTAGAAGTGACATGTCTGAATGACATGGTTTTGGAACCGGGATGTCTGAGTAACAAGAAGCCAGAAAGAAGCCAGAACTTGACCCATGAGGTGCACAGTTAGAAATGGAGTTATATAGAGGAATGACTCGTCCCACCCTGCTCAAATGATTGAAAAAAGGTCAGAAACAAATTTCAGGTAATTAAGACTCACATAAATGATTTATTTCATAAAATGATAAAAAGCATTCACAAAGCACAAAATGCATTATTGATTAAATGAAATGTTCAAAACTATGATATTTGATAAACTTTTTTGCAATACTTATGACAGTGTTCAGAATTACTTCTGATTTGTATAACGCATATGTTAAAAGTAAAATGAGCACAAGAAAAGTATGATGAGCATGACAGAAGTCAAATGAGCATAACAAGTACAATAAAAGGGCAAAATGAGCATGGAAAAGCAAAGTGGTTCCATGTTTTTAATAAGAGCTACTATTTCACATTGACTAAAGCTATTTGAAGTATAACTAGAGTTGTTTGAAATATCTCAGAGTGTGCAAAGTGTTTGCAGTGTGTGCTTTATTACACTACAATTATTTTGAAGCGTTTACTGTGTGCAAAGTACAGTTATTTCGCAGAATGCAGTCAAAGTACAGTCATTTTGAAAAGTTTCTTGTGGTGTATACAGTTCATTCGCAAAGTGCAGTCATTTTGAAGTTGTTACACTGATGAGTGGTTTCACAAAATACAGTGATTTCAAAGTATTTTTGTGCTATGGAGACATTTCACAAAGTGCAGTTATTTTGAAGAGTCTATTGTACTGTCGAGCATAATTAGAAGTTTCTGGCATAAATTTCTGATGTATATATATATATATATATATATATATATATATATATATATATATATATATACGTATGTATGTTCATTCATAATTCCAAGGGTCTTTATTACTATGTGTTGGCATGGCAGAGGCATTTTGCAGACCCAGTCCACTTGTGTTTGATCATAATATTACAGAGAAGTAGACAGTATTTGAGCAGGAATATGATATTTTCATACAGGCAGCCTTTTCTGATAAAGATGCATGTACAAGGGCATTTATTCTGCTTAATCTAGTGGGGTCAGAAACCATTCAAAGAGAGTGCTCATTTGTGTATGCACCAGCAGTGTATGCAGTAAAAGGGGAAACCATCATATTGTTGTACAAGCTGAATCAAGGGAGGACCCTGAGTGCCTGAAACATAAATTTAAGGAAATGGGTAACCCCCAGACAAATGTTACATTGGAGAGGCACTTATTTTATACAAGAGACCAAAAGTCAGGAGAAACTTTTGCAGCTTATATTACTGACTTAAGAAACAAAGCTAAAACATGCAGATTTGGTGATTTGAAAAATTAGTTGATAAAGGACAGGCTTGTGTGTGGTGTTAATAATGCTGCAGTGAGAAAAAGTTTGGTTTTCGACAGTGATTTAACCTTGAGCAAACCCATAGAGACGCAGACAGCATACAGCACATGGCTAACAGAAACAGGCTTAAGCATATGACAGCTGCAGCCCCTGCGGGATTTCCAGGGAGAGCCTGTACCTTTCCAGCAAGTTCTAAGACTAGCTCAGTATAACGAACATGCTCAGTGCAGCACAAGGGTGAGTCAGCAAAGCCCAAGTCAAGTCTCATTGTTAACTGTCATAATTGTGGTGCCAATCACATGTCCAAAGGAGAAAACTGCTAAGCATTTTGTCAGCAATGCCAGAAGTGTAAAAAATGGAACCACTTTTAAAATCTTTGTAAATCAAGCAAGCCTCATTCATTTATTAAGAAAGGTCACTCAAAAAAGCAAGTTGATCATATAGAAAGCTATAACTTAAGTTTCTATGTAGATGGTGTATCAGTGGTTGGTGAAAAAGTTAATGCAGTAGATTTGTTGGCAAAAAGTGAAATGTTTTCCACTGTCCTGATTAATGGTAAACCCACAGAGCTCAAAATGGAAACTGATACAAAGTGCAATGTTATGTCAGCAGAAACATTTGCTAGAGTAATAGATGATGAACAACTTAATTTGGCTAGTCGTCTGAAGCTTGTTGCTTATGGAGGTGAAGAGATTCAAACCGAAAGCTCAGTAGTGCTTTCATGCTATTTAGCTGGGAACAGTTACAGCTTGCAGTTTTATGTAGTCAAAAGGCCTGTACAGTCATTATTAAGTCTCAGAGACAGTTTAAAAATGAAGCTGCTTTCTTTTGCCAAAGAAGTCTATCATGTAAGCACATGTCCTAGTTCCAGTTTCACTAATGCTATGTTCACAGAGATATGCTGATATTTTCAAAGACAATCTAGCTAAACTTCCAGTTGAGTATTGCATAAAATTAGACCTGGAGTTCAGTCCAGTGGTCAGACCAGTGAGGAAAGTTCCAATACCTATGCAAGACAGAGTAAAAGTCCAGTTTGATAAAATGGTGGAGCAAGGTGTGATTTGTCCAATTACATAACCAACTGAATGGGTGTCTTCCATGGTAGTTGCTCATAAGAAAAGCTCAGATGAAACTGGAATATGTATTAACCCAAAAGATTTAAAAAAAAGCATTAAAGAGACTCCACCAACCTATGCATACAGTCCAGGAAGTTGCTACCCTCATGCCAAATGCCACTGTTTTTCTGCCTTAGATGCAAAGAGTTCATTTTGGCAAGTAATGCTTGATCACATATCTTCACTAATGATTACATTCAGTACTCTGTTTGGTGGATACAGATTTCTCTGAATGTCTTTTGGAATAAATTCTGCCTGTGAAGTCTTTCAGCATGCAATGGAGCTATTTTTTTCAGGCTATCCATGTGCTGTAATAGTAGATGATTTACTAGTTGGAGTCAATGGTGAAGCAGAGTATAATAGAAACCTCAGGAAAGTTCCAGAAAGAGCATGTGAAGTGAACCTAAAGCTCAATCCTCTGAAATGTAAATTCAGCCTACCAGAAGTTACTTGTGTCAGCAATTTATTTACCAATTATTTGCCCGTACAGACTTATGACTAAATCCTTCCAAACAAACAGTCATTCTTCAGATGCTAGCTCCTGACAATGTCCAAGCCTTACAGTGTTTTTTTGGTATGTTTAACTATTTGGGCAAGTTTATACCAGACTTCAGTGAATTATCAGCACCCTTAAGAGAGCTGGCATGCAAAAATGGTACCTATTCATGGTTGGAACAACACCAGACAGCAATTGATGACCTGAAACAGAAAATTGCCAGTCCACCGTTAAGATACTATGATGTCTAGAAACCAGTAATTCTTTCCTGTGATACTTCAAAGTTCGGTCTTGGTGCAGTTATTCTTCAAGAGGGCAGACCAGTAGCCTATGCATCTAGAACTCTTACCAAAACTGAGATGCAGTATGCTTAGACTGAGACGGAATTTTTGGCAATTGTATTCTCATGTTGAAGTTCCATGATTATATTTACTGTATTGCCGAGCTATCCAGATTGACACTGATCATCAACCTCTAGTCACTATTTTAAAGAAACCTATGCATACAACTCCAGCAAGACTAAATAGAATGATGCTCAGATTACAAAAGTACAGCTTCAAAATGGTCTATACAAAAGGCAAACTTCTTTATCTGGCTGATACCTTGTCCAGATCACCCAAAAATACCACAGAAAAGCTTGATGCAGAGAATTTTGACTTCAATATCCTGGAAGTGCATAATTTTTCTACCACAAGACTTGATGAGCTAAGAAATCATACAATGATTGATCCAATTTTGCAAAACCTCAACCACTTCATAAATGTTGGATGGTTGTCAAAGCAATCTTGTGTACCAACAGAAGTGCAGCCTTATTTTCCTTAAAAGATGAGATGTTGATGGAAGATGGTATAATTTTCAAAGGTCCTAAAGTTGTCATTCCTACTTCCTTACAACATGAGTACATACTAATTTTGCATCGTGGCCATCCAGGTTTTAAAGCTACTGTTGGCCTTCTCTGTCAAAAGATACTGATAAAGTACTTTCATCTTGTTCAGTATGCAATAGTACTAAACTGCATTACTAAAAGAGCCACTTCAGCTAAGCCAGATTCCTGAACTGCCATGGTCAATAGTAGCCACTGACATATTTGAGTGGAATAGTCAACATTACTTAGTGTTAGTAGACTCTTATTCGAATTGGTTCTAGATTGATCTGCTACCTAACCTAACGTCCAGTACTGTCATTACTAAGTTGAAACATCACTTCTCAGTCCATGGTAGTCCATAAAAAATTATTTCTGACAACAATGCCCAGTTTACCAGTCAGCTATTTCAGAAATTTGCAAAAGAGTTGGACTTTTTCCATGTTACCAGTAGTCCTGAGTGCCCACAGTCAAACGATCTAGTTGAATGTGCAGTACAAAGTGCAAAGCAATTGCTAGAGAGGTCAAAGTGTGACAATACTGATATTTTCTTGAATTTACTTAATCTCAGAAATATACCCTGTGACAATTTACTTGGCTCACCTACTCTGAGACTTCTATCTAGGCAAACCAAAACAACCTTGCCTATCAGTTCCAGTTTGTTGCTGCCTAATGCTAAAAACGCTAAAGCAATCAAAGCCCAACTGTTCAAAAAGCATCCATTCCAAAAGGTCAACTATGATAAAATGAGCAGATTTCTTTGTCCATTAAAAGAAGGAGAGGCAGTGAGGATGCAAACAGCGAGAGGTTTTGATTGAATTGGTCAAGTGAGAGGTGTATGCGCCAAGCCAAGATCTTATTTAGTAGAATCTGAGGGTATAGAATACAGAAGAAATTGCAGGCATCTTCTTCCAGTGTCTGAATTGATACCGCAGCATCGTACCTGTGATACAGACTCTAGATTTCAGAGCAATCTAGATGATGTTCCGGTTGAAGGACATGTCTCAGTACCTACTCCCATTCCTGATGATGTCTCAGATGTCCCTGAAGTTGACCATTCATTAAAGACAGTCCCTGTTGCTAAATCCAGTCCTAATTTTTATGTCACATTATCAGGTCGTAATTCCAGACCTAATATAAAATGCACAGCAGTCTGGAAATGATTGTTTCACTTGCAGTTAGTTCTGTATAATTGCATGTCAAGGGATTATCTCTGCACAATTGCATGTCAATAATTATTGTCATTATTACTGTGCATGACATTTCTCAAAGAGGCAGGATATAGATCAGAGGGTGTGTTGTGACTTTAAGAAGGATTTCAAAGTGAGGGCATGTGTATTTAAATAGAGAGCATGTGCAGGAAGCAGGGCCATTTTGAGTGAACAGCCAGAGTGTTAACATGTATGAGTGCAGTAGAAAGTCCGTTTATCTATTTATTTAAGTTTAAGTTACTAAGCCTCAATCCTGATGTGTTTGTATATAATAAAGCTGCTTGAACTGAATCCACAACTGTTCGTCTGTTTTATCCTGACCGGACGAATTACACCAACCACCATGAATTAACAAAAGCTTTTGTCTGATAAACCTGAAATACTTAGTGTTGTTATAGTTAGGTTGAGTGTGGTCACAGAATATTATTGCCTACCTAAATTAAACAAAGCTTACAAAATAATTTTTCTCAGTAGATAAATATTTAAATTGTACAGCTTGAAACACAGAACTAGGAAAATAGTAATTTTAATACATTCGTGGCACAAGTTGATTTCTGATTCTGTCTCACTGACAAATTTCACCAGAAAAATTCCATTTATCTTTTGTTCAGCATTTGAATCTATCTCTCATGTCAGATACAGAAGAAGCCAAACAGAAAGGAGAATAAGAAATAGTAAAATATCTATGCCAGTGAATTTAGTAGGGGAAGAAATTACAATTGTTCAAAACCAGGAAATGCTTACATTAGTCATGAACTTTTTCATAATGCCATGAAAAGGAATAAAGCTATCCCACACAGATATTAGCAAGTTATTAAATTATAATATTTGCACTAGCTAAAGGGGTTATGGAAGGCAGTATCCATAGGTTGAGTGGAACAATACAAACAGCTAGCAGTCTGAGAAAAATGTCCCTTTGTGCATGCCCTAACTCTCTAAATGATGTGGTAAGAGTGGTGGAGAGTGACATTACCACTATGTGACAGGTCCTTTATCATCTCCATGTCCATGTGAAAGAGACAGGTCATCTTAATGATGGGTCTCATTCAGTTTTACAGCATTCATTTTGCTTTGATAACTTGGGAACATTTAAGAAGTAGCTCCCCTGCTGAGGTTATGGTTACATTTACTCCTCCATGCTCATCTTGCTGGTGACTCCTACAGAGCTTCTTCTGGGAAAATCAGCACAAACACTGAGCTGAAAACTCATATCCTGCCTTCATCTTGACCTGTTGCTTTCTTAGGCCTCATTCCTTGTATATAAACCATAATAATAAAGTGCTTGTAAAAACAAACAGAAACAAACTTGCTATGGGTTTCATCACATATCCTGTGATATAATCACTGAGTCACAACACAGCATTGTATCAGGTCTTCAAAGAAACAATTCTCTAAAAAAACATAAACTGATAAAAAAGTTAGCTGTCTTCTAAATAATAACAGAAAACCTTCAAAATGCGACCGCTTTAATAAATAAGTCTGCCCATGCTTTGAGCCAGTTGATGATCTGAAACTGTTTTTTGAGTATGGTTAATCAGTTTGTTAATGCATCCTATACTGGAGCTAAGCAGAGTGATCTGTCTGTATTACCTTATATTCTGCACATTTCTGTGATGGAAATCATGGCATTAACTATGCCATGTATAACGGGAGTACCACAGCATTGTGAAACACATCTGGGACATTAATGCTCCTCACTGGATTGATTGGTGCAAGTTTTCTAGACACTGGTTTCACTTTGAGTGATTTGTCTGAATAATATATAATATTATTAATAGTTTAATAAAATGCAGGCATCTGTGATATTAATCATATTTATAAAGGTCATTGTCTTGTGTCGATTTTTGCTTTCATTTTTCTGTTGCTGCTGTTTTTTTTTTCCTAATGTGTCAGTCCAGGATGTCTTCCAGTCAGTCTAACAATATAAATATCTCCTGGTTCCTCTGATACAGAAGCAACTCACCAGTTATAGAATTATAAACCAACATCCAAAACAGGATATTTTTTTTCTCCCTTAAAGTGAATCAGAACAGAAGTCAGATACAATGGGAGAGTCAGTATGCAATATGCAAAGTGGGAATTGAAAAATACTCTTATACATTTATTTTTGCATGTAATAAATGGAAATAATCATACCCTGGGATTCATGAAGCTCGGCACAAGGCTGGCGTTAGGCTTGTGCTGACCATGCGGCGTGAAGATGGCGCAGTAGTGCCAAATGCATATTAATGAAGGCACGCTGCCACCACAGCCACGTGCATAGGAAAGGAGCTCGAGTGCATAGGGCGTGTCGAAGTGCCGCACGGAGGCATGGAAATGTCAGCTGTCGACGTGCAATGGTAATCACATCTGTCAGTGTCCGTGGATACTGAAACGTATGCAAAGCATGCAAGACAGTTCCTGCGAACAGAAAATGAAGAAGCAAACACAAATGCACAGTAGGGAATAACGGGTCCCTATCCCACGAACAAATGACATTGAAAACCGTGTGCCCGTAGTCCAATGCAGTGTAGATAGTTATATCAAGTGGAAGTGAAACGCATCATATGCTAGCGTGCCGCCAATAGGTACGGCCAGCCCAATGGTCAGGGTCACCAGCTGACCCATATTGTGAGGGAGGGTACACAGCTGGGCAGATGTGTACATAACAAAAAACATGATAAATGTACATATCTAGCGACCGTATGACTGAATTATATCCCACAACGCATGTAATAGTCACATACAATAGGTATGTCCATATTTCACATACCAAATGTGACAGGAAATAGAATAAGCATGTAAACGAAACAGAACGAGCATTTAAATTGCTGCAACAATAAGGCAACAGGTAGACTGAAAGGAACAGTATTATCTGTACCGTTGACTGTGGGAACGTGTTGTCCAGTACATTTGGATATGTGTCCGGAATATATCCCATCCTGGACATAGGAAAAGGTGGCATCCTACCAATGATTAGAACAGTTGGCCAAAATCTGCACATCAGCGGTCCAAGCCGAACTTGTCAGGATGTGTCACAGTTAAACGGGTATTAGCCGGGTATACCAACCATGTCATGAAAGTTAAGTATGGGCGTGTACCTATGTGCGAGAGGTATAGCATGTGGAAAGTCAAACATGGCAGGGTAGTCCACACAACCATACAGGTACCTGACATATGTAGGGTATGCAATGTGTTACCTTGACCGTGTCATGGGCCATCAACCAAAGCAGTTATGATGGAGTGTCAGGAATATGTGTGTGTGTGGGGGGGGGGTGGGTAATGGTATAATCCTCCAAAGCGACACTGTGTCGTATGCAGAATAGGTGAACCGGCGGTGTATGAGGGAGCACCAGTTGAAGCAGAAAAAAACACAAAAACATGTATACACATCTGCAATACAACCAGACAGGCCATACTGTAGAACACAATCCCACAAACATATGAATATTAAAATGTTCGATACAAATGTATAGACATGTCACCGGCACATACCCACAGATTGGTCCTGATGGAACTGGCCATATCAAATGCAACACACCTGGATGCATAATGGACTACCCAGCATCCCCTCCACAGCACACAACCCGCTCCCATACCCGAACGTCCACCAAATCCAGCCATACTTGGCCTACTGGTTTGGTGCAGCCACATCTACACATAGTGACCACTACGCATATGTAGTAGGTATTGTCACCCTAGGCAGTTTCAGGATTGCACACTATGTATGCCTTGCATGTAAAACCCCCAGCACATTTTGGTAATGCCAGAAGAACGTTCCGTATTTGTCTTGTTTTGGTCTTGTTCAATTTTTGGGATATCCCTCATGGGATAAGTAACCTGTGTAAACATTAGAATGGGTATGAAGACACGAAGTCCAGTCCTGTAGATATCTGGACACAAGTTGGAATGTGCAGTAGTGGTGCACAAGAATGTCCAGCCCTAGATGGTCATGCAGAACCTACTACCCAGGATCAAACACCTGCCCGTGACGCATGTGTCCCGACACGAATAAGCGAGAGAATATATTGCACACATTCGCATAGTGGCACATGGTATAAGGGTGATGAAGGCACTGACGTAAACAGGATACCCCCTGATCTACTGTGTGAAGGACAATTAATGTGTGTGTAGGCATGACCTGACCAACAATGATACAATGCCAAATGTCCTGTGTTTGTAGGAAATAACTATGTACCATACTGCATGTAACAGTTGCCTAAAGTGGTCACATCAGGATAGAATAAACGTAATTCATAGAAGAAACAGGCAAACAACAAAAGTGCCAAAGGTATAAGGCTCACAGCTAGGAAACAAATGAATGTTCTAAACCTGCACTGACCGTGGCTATGTGTTGGCCCAAACAATCAGGTGTCCGCAGTAGGGTCACCATCTGTCCCGCTTTGCGAGGGACAGTCCCTGTTTGGACAGTTGTGTCCTGACAAAATGCATTACAAATGGCAAATGTCCTGGGATTGTAGGACATAAATATGTCCCATATGTTATGTAATAGTTGCAGAAAATAATTATTTCAGTATCTAAAATACCTAAATGTTACAAGAAACAGAATAAGCAACTAAACCGTTACAACAATAGGCTTTTATGTAGGCAAATAAGTAAAGTTCTATCCTTTGTACTGACCGTGGGTATGTGTCGGTTTGTAAAATCTGATGTGTTTTCCGAAAATGTCCTACCTTGGCCATTTGAAAAGGTGGCAACCCTAGTACCCAGAATACATCCCAATCTGTACATGTGACAATGTCAACGCTACCAATGGTCAGAGCATTCACACAATAACTGGCTAGCCTCTTAACCACTCACAAAGCCAGTGACCTTTGGGGGAAAGGTGTTGAATGAGAATGACTACTTACAACAATGAAGAGTAATTTAACTGCAGAAAATTAATAGTATTACGAATCTGTCAACACGTTCCAAGTTAATAGTACTAATATGGTAGAAGTTTCCATGATTGTCCCTGAGTTGTCATAGCCTTGTCCCTGTCACTGTAGAAATGAATCCCCGAGTATCACAGAGGTCCGTACACATAAGTACACCAACCAACTGTCACATCTGTTGACAGGACTATTGCATACCTGTAGTGAATTTATAACAGATGTCCAGAATAATAGTCATTGTATCTATAAATGAATGAAATAGTCAAATGGGAAGGGAAACATGTGGAAACCACCCCCCAACCTGCATTATGTAGTGGAACCTCTCCCCGCCCTAAATTATGTAGCGCCGACCCAATAATGTGGTCAGAGGTGTCCAAACACCTGCGTCTGTAAACACAGGTAGAATATTAAAATCTGGACTAACTCTGTCCATGTGTTATGTCTGATATTTGAACAGCGGCAGGGCAGTTCTAGTCACCAGTCGGCTGAGCCTAAACCCAGACCAGCACATGAACACCCTGACAATCAAACACGTGTATGTGCGAGGACTATAAGCGTATGAGTTCTGAATATCCTTGGAGTAGACTTGCAGCACGGGTCCAGAGCAGTAGGAAACAGGGAATGTCCTAATTGCAGTACTGCAGTTTTCCCAGCAGGAGAATGGATGCCTGCTGTGTAAGGGAAGCGGTGAGGCATATGTCAGAGTAGCTATGAACCATGGGTATACATATAAATGAGCCAGAACACCAATAGTGTAGTGGTTATAGCATCTGCCCAATGTAAAGGCATTCCCAGTTCAAGTACGACTATAGCACATATTAATTGTGTAATGAATGCCTCTGTGCTGTAAAGCCAACATTTATACATGTAAAGGTGACCGCGTTCGCATGGGTCCGTTAACCGGATTCCATCAAAGTTGTACTTTCATAAGGAATAAGGCACATGTAATCCCAAAGAAGTGCTGGTAAACATAACTCAGAATAAGTAGATGCAAGTGCGCCTGCACGGGTGTACGCAGCTATTAGCATAGCAAATGTTTGTTGTCTTGTACAACTGTAACTTTTATATATATATATATAGATAGATGTGTGTATAGATAAATATCCACAGACATAACAGAAATATGCAATTATATACCTACATATTTATCTATATATACACATATATATAAATATATAGATATATATATATATATATATATATATATATACATACACATATATATATATATATATATATATATGTATATATCTATCTATCTATATATATATATATATATATATGCATATATATATATATATATATATATATATATATATATATATATATATGTATATATATATATATATATATATATATATATATATATATATATATATATATATATGTAAGGAACACCGAAAGACTAAAGCAAACATAAGGGTTTTGAAGGGAATCCAGAGCACGTAAGGAATTATGAAGTGCTCGCAGCGTATGTCACATAAAGCTGCACAAGTGTGAGTAGAGCACCGCTCTTCACACCAGAGGCAGGGTTATACCAGTGGCCATAACATCATTGAAGTGCTACATCAACATTGTAAACAGACGGAATGTAGTACATGCTGCGACCACCTACACTTGTAACCCGCAAATCGTTCGTAATCCATAACACCAGGAATGGCACGTATGTGCAAATATGAATGGATGGTGAGCCTGTGAATACACGAGGCAGTACAAAATGTGTGTAGGGCCCCAACGTTCATGAGAGGGCAATGTGTAAAGGTGTGTCCTGGCTGCGATATCAGGTGTATAATGGTTGTTATGCATGGAAACTCAACACGGGTGTGCAGGATATGCGATTATGGACACAGGAGTGCTAGGGTATGTTGCGCCAGGTGCAATGGAGCAGCCCGTGGAGGTCAGCTAGTATGTAGGTGCGATTCCCAGATAGAGCATCGTTTGCATGGAGACATGCGTGAATGGGCGTATCATTGTCGGACGTTGTGCGTCAGGGCTGGCAGCCCGGCATGTAAAACCTATACGCCACCCATGAGCGGAACGGAGTTCTGCTGTGACAACCCTAAACCGGGAAAAGCAGAAAGACACAACTACATGAAGACAACAATATGTTGATGTACAGTCACAGTAACACACATCCTATCAACAGTAATAATATGAATGTGCACAGAAACAAACACAGTAGCAGGAATAATAGGCTGCGCATACAAGTAATAGGTCGAATGACACTGTATCACATCCCAGTTAGCAGCGGCACCCCAGACATGAAAAGCATGCGACATCTGTCCGCTGTATAATGTGCAATATACTGAGCACAAGTTCACCGGAGTGAAGTGTCGGTGTCATAATGACTAAGGCAATAGTATGCTGTTGAAGCAGAGATAAAACCCAATACGCATGTGTAAGTGTCCATGTCCGGGAAATGTATAGGTTAACGGACACACAGATGTATATATAGATAAAAACTTATATATAGATATATCTATATTAATTTACATACACATATATTCATACGTATATATATATATATATATATATATATATATATATATATATATATCTATATATAAATATATATATATATATATATATATATATATATATAGACACACACAAGGATATACTACGGATATATATAGATAGATATATATACACAAACAACAGGTACTGATATATACACATATGCACAAAACAAAATATATATGTCAGTGTAGATATACACATGTACATAAATAGGTTACTTCACAGCAATTGGGGTAACATATATACAGCCCGGGCATATGTGACTGGGAGGTCCAATAAATAAACATTGTACCCCCCCCCCCACATCGCCTAGCTAGGCCGGACAGATATACAGACAGGCAATACAGATCAATACACTGCCGCTGTCCAAAACATCAGTAGGAAAGTACCATTGGGAGAGTTCTGCAAGGTCTACACTGTGTGCAGGTGCTGGTTGGCAGAGATGTAGTAGGCCCACCCAGTGGAAGTCATTAATATTCCTATGTGGGCATAGCATACGCCTACACCTCCCAAACCTGAAGAGCACATCTACCGGATAGTCTGTAAACCATCGGGGGAATACATAGAGACCAAATCAGTGCCGTGTACCCGATTAGCATGGACGTCCATAGTTATGTATCAGAATGTAACAAAGTCCAACTAAACACTTCCAGAACTAGTGATATTAGGTGAACAGGTTGCAGAATACAGGTAATGACAGATAACAACATGTATGAGTCATAAACAGCATGTACCTCGACAAACGTGAAGGAATACATATGCTCAGTGACTGTGAATGTGTTTGGTTAATAGAACCAATCGTCTAAATGTGTCCCACAGGATGTTATGTATTGTCCCTGATGCAGTGTTCATTCACACCCATTGGTATGTGAGTTCTGCTGCTGATGGAAAGTGCATAATTTGCTGACCACCTTAGGTAGATGATAGCATAATAGAAGAGGTTCAACACCCGTACGCCTGCGAGGGACACACCCGTCTGGGCAGTTGTGTCCTGCAAAATGACAGTCATGGCACATGGCCTGTGAGTTCTGGAATGGAGGCTATATAGTGTGTGTGTGTAGTGGTGTCAGACATCAATTTGTTGTATCAGTAACAGCTACATGTAATAGGAAACAGTATTATCAATTATAATGCTACATGAATAACCTTAACGTATGCAAACCATGGAAGTCGTCCGTTTACTACTGGCTGTGGGTATGTGTTGCCTTGACATATGTGATAGCTCTACATATAGGGTCTATAGGGCTGCCACCATTCTGAATGGCCAAAGTGGAACCTGCTCTGTAGAAATGTCAGATGTACCAGGGCAGAACATACCTACAGCCATGCATAGTACAGAAATATATATATCGGAACAAATCAAAGCATAGTCTAGCAGCAGTAATGTAGCTTATGCTACTACATATGACATATCGACGTGTCAGGTATACAAGACCTCTAACTAGCAACCAGTACGGACACGTACAACATGAGAATGTCCCCTAATCGGGACAGTTGCAATGGCTAGAGTATTGTCCATACCACTCAACTGTCCCTGAATGTCAGGTATGTCCCTGAGTTTGACTGAAAGTTTAACTCTGTCTCTCTTAATCCCTCCTAAAATTAGTGGCTGTTGAAGGAAAGGTGGTGAATTACATTTACTGACTAATGACAATAAGTAAGAGTTATAAACAACTGTTACCTCAGAATATGTGTATTAAATCATATGCTCTGATTCTGTCAATGTTTCAAGTCAATAGCACTACTTTTGTAAAAGTGTCCCTGATTTTTCTTGACCTGTCCCTGATTCTATAGAAATGTGTCCCTGATTGGTGGAGAGTTCTGGTATTGTCAGATGAGATATGCATGATGAGGGACTGTCCCATGCAAAGTGGGAAAGGTGTCACTCCTACAGTCTCCTGTCATGCAATCTGAAAGGTGGACAAAGTGCAATAGGTATGCGGTAGCATGACTCGGCAGACAGCTGCGTTAACAAACTCAAGTCACATGTCAGCATTGCAGAGTATCGGTTCCCATGTATCAGGCAGATGGGAGCAGATCATATGAGGAACACGCATATAACATGATTATGTCACTGGACAGGCCGCCGAGTCCGTACAGTCGAACGCCTGCCGTCACAAAATGGTTACACATACCCGATACTGTAGTCATGTAGTCTGATGTAATACGCATCACAAGGGATCACACACACCCAGCGTGAGTGACAAATGTAAGCGGAAATGTCGGTGAGCGAGCGGCTGTAAGCGTGTTTGTCTCCCAGTATGCCAGTAGTGCACTGTCAAAGAAATGTGGAGTCTAAACATGTATAAGGTGCTGTGACCAGAGGTCAGCAGTGCTTAACACTGTGCAAACCCACATACAACTGCTCCCACCTGCTGGAATGTGCCTTACCCAGTCTGTATCCAAAGGCATCGGCCAGTCCGCAAACAAAGAACCGCCCTATACACGTGATGGTAGAAGTACCCTGCGCACATAGCTCATGTGAATTAACAATAGACCATGGCATATGTACAGACAATAGACCACACACACACCATACAGCGCAGACATCCAACAGTATAGCAATGTACTGGCAGATATGTCCGGACCACTGGTGTATGCTTGCCTGGCCATCCTGTGTTTCAGTGTGTGAATATGCCCAGTATGACTGTTACGCATGTTGTCGACCGACATTACCGTCATACCGTCATGTGTGTGAGCATCCAAGTATGGTCAACTGTATTGCATGTGTCACATGTCCAAATAGTTAGTACTGCATTGCTGACCCCTCCATTCTACACAGACAGGTGTCATGCTGTGTCTGCAGGGTAGCTAATGGTCATGTGGCATTGACTGTTGCTACATGTCTGCATAGCGTGGGGAGACATCCAACCACAACCACAGTCCTACACAGCACCGTGGGTGGCGCACATGACTCTCACATGTGTAGGTTTGATGGGGGGCACAGCCAACAGTTGTACACATCTGCTGCTACTGTATTGGTATGCCGGGTGCTCCATGTCAGTGTGTGGACCTACCTAAATTGCTGGTTGGAGGGATACCAGGGTACGTCAGTTCACAGCTTTAATTACCAGCACAGTGGTGTTGGACATCTTAGCTTACACAACCTACATCAAGCTGCCTGGCCTGCTGTTGTCTGTGTGTGTGTTATGGGGTTGGGGTCATTCATTGGGCATATCGATAGACCATCATATATCATTTGTCTGTATTGGTCCACATCTGTCCAGCTGCATGGAACGTGTGTGGGATGTACGGACACACATGATGGTCAGCCCATAGTCTACAGTGGGTTAGGACACCCTGTGTACTACAGGCTACCATTATGACCCCCGTATGTGCTACAGAGGTCATGGTGCCACTATGGATGTGTACTGTCTGCTGCCCTAACATTTGGCCACCACAGTCACTTGTATGCTGACATGCATACCATAGCAATGGGTAACTACACATTCTAATACAACTGCCACTTGTTAGGTCAATAGACATACCCTGGGTGCATTCCGGACTTGAGGATGGTGCTGGAGTGTTGCCTATGTTGGATGCACACAGTGCACCTCCTATACATGGCCGAGCACAGGTACTGTCATGTTAGGCATCCATTGTACTGTGTGCGAGTCAGAGAGGGGAAATCTGTGGGTACCTACTGTGTCAGTGCATATGCTTTGTGTTGCCTCTTTGCCAAGGGCAGGTCATACTGTGCACGGGCTTTTGCCGACTGTGCCCTGCTCAAGTAGTTCCTTCACCAAGTCACACTGTGCCTGTACAGGCCTTGGCAGTGGTGTTGGGCTGTGTGGCCCTGCCCCATGCTGTTCCTGCTGCAACTGTTACTGCAGGATAAGATTGTGTATCATAGCAAATACCATAACAACTTGTGAATACTGCAGAGCTCCAACGGATGTGTCCGGATACCAGAACTGTGAACTGAGCATCCCAAACACATGCACAAGTATATGTCTTGCCTGTGCATCCGCCTCAGTATGGTGTGAGTGTTCAGGTGTGTGTGCATTGCTGATGGGTGTCATCAGCCATGACACCAGTGTTTATCCAGCATCCCCCACTAGGAGACTGTAGGGGATGTCCATATTGGCATTGGTGTGCTACAGCTGTGTCAGAAGCCATATATTGGACACATCATAGCTTCCAGGGCAGACAGCACACACATTCATTCTCATGCCTTGGCCATCACATATGGCTTAGCTGTTGGAGGGTATGCCCCTGCAGTGACTGTAGGCCCTACCACGCTCACCGGGTGGTGCTACAATGTGTATGTGTGTGCAGGCTATAGCACCCAGTACCCCAGGGTAGTAATCCATGTGGTTGAACAGATGCATATTGCTGGTCTACTAATCACATGTGTTGAGGACATGTACTTGCTCACTAGCATGCGTTGACATGGCGTCTGTGAACTGGTGCAATACTCTGGATGCAGATGCATGTGAGATACCTATGATATCCCCAGTTTTGCTGTGTGAGGTACCTATGGCTAGTACATCTCAGCCAACACATACCATGGTATCCACTGTGATGTGCTTCCCTCGGCCTGTTTGATGTGTCAGGTGTGGCAGGCACAGGTCAACAAGCTGATGTAGGAGGTCTCTATCCACCCCATAGTCCTCCAACATCCCCAGCCCATGTAGCCCCTGGTAAGTCACCCTCAGTCTATAAAGTCTTATGTCACCCCAGTAAGTGTTGTTCGGCAGCATACACATCCTCACTGCCCCAAACTCCTGCACATGTTCGTATATGTTTCCTGCTGCAGCCCGTGTCATTTGGTTGGACTGTGTCATGAAATATCCCTGCAGGTATACACCGGTGGTGTAGAGTGCGGATGAAACCTGTGTGTATGCTGCTTGCTCGCATTAATGTACTGTTCATGTGCGGGCTGGCCATGTCATCTGCTGATTGTGCTGATCAACACGTGTTTGTGCAGCCTGTACAACCTGACTACCCCACCGCTGCTGTCATCCCTCCCAATGTCACCAGGCAGGTATGGACACACCCCTAGCTTAGGTGTGCTAAGGCAGGAGCACTCCCGAGCCACAGTACTTCAATGTATGTACAGTATGCCTGACCACCCTCCCATGCTGTCAACTATATTCGAGACCTGCACCCGGCTGACTACATACATATACTCCAGGGACCAGCAGCACACCCTGGTGATAAATGTGATACACTATAGTCAACCTCATCTGCATAGTATAGTCTTCTAATGAATACTTATTTGACCCATACCGAACCTCCAAATTAATAACCACAGCTCAGTGTAGCTCAGATCCATACACAACTGACAACAGTTGCCTTACTATCACCATATTCGATGTCCCATGGTCTTCCCAGCAGCAAAATAACCGGTGTCTACATGACTACAACCCATGGCACTGCACACTACAGATGATGTGCATTACCACCACGCCATGGCAGATAGACATAGATCCCAGGTTATCACGTACAGATCATCCGGCACAAACATTCAATAGTGCTGATGTCCCCAGACATATATGTTCACATCTGTGTCCACCTCTACATCTACATATATAATATATATTATTTGTATACATATATACATGGACATATACATATATATATATATATATATATATATATATACATATATATATATATATACATATATATATATATATATATATATATATATATGTATAGATATATATATATATATATATATATATATATATATATATATATAGATATAGATATATATATAAATATATATATATATATACATAGATATATATACATACACACACATACATGTACACACATATGTAGATATGGCATTTATATCACAACAGCGGACCACATGACAGCAATGCATTAGACAGGAATGAAAAGGAAACTACATGTGCCACCTGCATCATGTAGTGTTGTTACTATCAAGGCACGTGTGTTATGTTGCGTCACACGGATCAGACCATATCAAGGGTAAGAGTAGGGCTGCTGGCAGTTACTCACCAGACCTATTGGCGAATGTATGTGTTGACAACCCAGTGTCTTGGCAGAATATGAGGGCTGTGGACACTAAATAGGTCAGCAACAAAACACACTAAACACATCCCGCAGCTTGCCACCCACAGATACCAACACATACGGTATAACTGCCAAACACACACACCTGCCATGCCTTGGAATTGAGCACCTACCTGTCTAGTCTACCACACTACAGCATTATGCAGTAACAGAACACGCTACCGAGTTCCAGCATCACCGCACTCCCTCAAGCATACATCTAGGTGGATGACATCATCCGCAAAGGCAAAGACGCTGATAGGGAATGTATGCGGAGTGAGACGTCTAAAAGCATTACTCTGTCCCCAGGCAGCCGGAAACACACACACACACACACACACACACACACACACACACACACACACACACACACTTAGCAAGGCCGGGAGTCGAACATACACCTAACTACTTTATCACACTACAGCATTACGCAGTTACAGAACGCGCTATCGAGATTACTGGAATGCAGCACTCCCAGAGGCATACTTCTAGGTGGATGACATCATCCGCAAAGGCAAAGACGCCGATAGGGAATGTATGTGGAGTGAGCCATCTAAAAGCATTACTCTGTCCCCAGGCAGCTGGAAACACACACACACAGACACACACTTGGCAGGGCTGGGAGTCAAACATACACCTAACTACCTTATCACAGTACAGCATTATGCAGTTACAGAACGCGCTACCGAGATTACTGGAACACAGCACTCCCAGAGGCATACTTCTAGATGGATGACATCATCCGCAAAGGCAAAGACGCCTATAGGGAATGTATAGAGAGTGAGCAGTCTAAAAGCATATTACTGTCCCAAGGTAGATGTAGACAAACACACGGCAGTGGTGTGAGCGGGACAACTGCCTATCTACGGAGCACTATTACAACACTACATAGATACAAGACACGCCACAGACAGTACACCTTCCAAGACAGTCAACCAGTGTGTTCAATGTAGGCGTCCATCCTGACATGGGGTATGGACATCTGTTGCCTGGATGACCGCCATCGCTATACAGGATGTCAATGGCCATGCCCATACACAGAGGCACATCACCGACACAAGTGTACTTGGCATGCTCACACACTTAGTAGAAGCGAAGCGCTATCTTGCATGCACATGGATTCTAAACATGAAAGGGCACAGTTTGGAATGTACTGTGTGTCCATCTACACAACGGCGTACTGGGCATGCTCACGCACTTAGCGTTTGCAAAGGGCTGTCTTGGAAGCACACAGATTCTAAACATGGAAGGGCACAGTTTGGAATGTACTGTGTGTCCATCTACACAACGGCATACTGGGCATGCTCACACACTTCGCAGTAGCAAAGGGCTGTCTTGCATGCACACGGATTCTAAACATGAAAGGGCACAGTATGGTGTTACTGTCCCCACGTACATGTCTTGCATGCACACGGATTCTAAACACGGAAGGGCACAGTTTGGAATGTACTGTGTGTCCATCTACACAACGGCATACTGGGCTTGCTCACATACTTAGCAGTAGCAAAGGGCTGTCTTGCATGCAAATGGATTCTAAACACGGAAGGGCACAGTATGGTGTTACTGTCCCCACATACATGAAGGCCACTCACATGTACTGACCAGTACACACTCAAGAGCCATTACAGATGTCTCAGGTGCAGATCACAGAGGTAAACGCCGCATTCTACTATATAGCCCTCAGACATCACCATGTCTTTGGACCAGCAACACACATCCATACATTATCACAACACCGTGTGACTCATGACCAATGGACCATACATAGGTCTACAGCAACTGTGCAGACTACACATGTATTGACAGGGTTCCAGCATGTGTTATGCAATGCAATGATATCACTGTACATAACCAGGTCGGCTCTACACATAACAAGGGCCCTGGGCTTACACAGCTGTGACAGATGACTGTCGCTGTACACCAAGGAACACACATGTTTGGATATGACATACATGTAATCGCAGTGGATTTGTGCATGGACCACACACACACACACACACACACACACACACACACACACACACACACACACACACAACACATATGTACATAGCATAGCTTTTGCTGTCCTCCGTGCAGACAAGTGGCTACAGCAATCACACGCATGCACATGGAAGGTAGGTCCATGGCTGTTGAATGCTAACAGTACATGAGGTAGTAATGTTGACCGAGGAAACATTCCCTCTGTACTAGTTACCCATGACACCCATCATATCATACAACAGTCCATGTGTTATGTATGTCATCACACATGTCCACCAATTGCAATGCATACAAACATGGCTACATGACAGGCATGTAGGACCAACACACATGTACATGTAGTGGTGTGCATGCAGCTACCATGCATTTGCAGTAGCTGATGTATGTAATTCATCTGTGCCTAACTACAACATGCGGTTGCAATGCAGCCCATCATTGACACCTGTATATGGTGAAATACTGACAGTACAGTAGGATGTACATCAGGTATGGATGGATGTGTGTACATAAAGTGGTGATCCACCTTTGCAGATGGATGTTTGCCGGGGACGGCTCACAGGTGTGTCACAAGCCATCCTACCATTACATGTGCAAACAGTACGCTATGTTACTGTTACTTGATGGTGAAGACATAAAACCTACACAGCGGTCGGCTGTTACTGACAGTAAGTCACGTGACCCCTGCGCTGCTTACATCCTCCCGTGAGCATAAAGCAGCACATTTGCCGAAGGTAGCGTTGGTACACATAATGCGGCCAATACTGCTGCATGTCTGTCAGACGTATCATTATATAGCAGGTGTATCATTCACAGTACTGCCATGGGTGTTTGCTTCTGGGACCATATATGCCACATATGGTGGGGAATACATCCCAATTGTTACACACCCCTGTACACTGTTGTAGAGATCTGTACATACTGCAGTGTGGAAAGCATGACGTAGGCAGGGGTGGTGTGTGTATCACACACATGTCAGCTATCCGTATGTGAATGACATTTGTGGACCCCACAGTGTGTGTGTGTGTGTGTGTGTGTGTGTGTGTGTGTGTGTGTGTGTATGCATGTATGGCTGTCTGGTGCATGGAGTGAGGGTGTATGCTACCATACAGAACAGACAGGATCTCTAACCCCTCATGGTGATGCAGTCTACTACCCTGTTGATGCCATCGGCATAGTGGATGACATCATCCGCAAAGGCAAAGACGCTGATAGGGAATGTATGCGGTGAGCGATCTAAAAGCATTACTCTGTCCCCAGGCAGCCGGAAACACACACACACACACACACACACACACACACACACACACACACACACACACACACACACACACTTAGCAAGGCCGGGAGTCGAACATACACCTAACTACTTTATCACACTACAGCATTACGCGGTTACAGAACGCCTTCTCGAGATTACTGGAATGCAGCACTCCCAGAGGCATACTTCTAGGTGGATGACATCATCCGCAAAGGCAAAGACGCCGATAGGGAATGTATGTGGAGTGAGCCATCTAAAAGCATTACTCTGTCCCCAGGCAGCTGGAAACACACACACACAGACACACACTTGGCAGGGCTGGGAGTCAAACATACACCTAACTACCTTATCACAGTACAGCATTATGCAGTTACAGAACGCGCTACCGAGATTACTGGAACACAGCACTCCCAGAGGCATACTTCTAGATGGATGACATCATCCGCAAAGGCAAAGACGCCTATAGGGAATGTATAGAGTGAGCAGTCTAAAAGCATATTACTGTCCCAAGGTAGATGTAGACAAACACACGGCAGTGGTGTGAGCGGGACAACTGCCTATCTACGGAGCACTATTACAACACTACATAGATATGAGACCGCCACAGACAGTACACCTTCCAAGACAGTCAACCAGTGTGTTCAATGTAGGCGTCCATCCTGACATGGGGTATGGACATCTGTTGCCTGGATGACCGCCATCGCTATACAGGATGTCAATGGCCATGCCCATACACAGAGGCACATCACCGACACAAGTGTACTTGGCATGCTCACACACTTAGTAGAAGCGAAGCGCTATCTTGCATGCACATGGATTCTAAACATGAAAGGGCACAGTTTGGAATGTACTGTGTGTCCATCTACACAACGGCGTACTGGGCATGCTCACGCACTTAGCGTTTGCAAAGGGCTGTCTTGGAAGCACACAGATTCTAAACATGGAAGGGCACAGTTTGGAATGTACTGTGTGTCCATCTACTGCATACTGGGCATGCTCACACACTTAGCAGTAGCAAAGGGCTGTCTTGCATGCACATGGATTCTAAACATGGTAGGGCACAGTATGGTATTACTGTCCCCACGTACATGTCTTGCATACACACGGATTCTAAACACGGAAGGGCACAGTTTGGAGTGTACTGTGTGTCCATCTACACAACGGCATACTGGGCTTGCTCACATACTTAGCAGTAGCAAAGGGCTGTCTTGCATGCAAATGGATTCTAAACACGGAAGGGCACAGTATGGTGTTACTGTCCCCACATACATGAAGGCCACTCACATGTACTGACCAGTACACACTCAAGAGCCATTACAGATGTCTCAGGTGCAGATCACAGAGGTAAACGCCGCATTCTACTATATAGCCCTCAGACATCACCATGTCTTTGGACCAGCAACACACATCCATACATTATCACAACACCGTGTGACTCATGACCAATGGACCATACATAGGTCTACAGCAACTGTGCAGACTACACATGTATTGACAGGGTTCCAGCATGTGTTATGCAATGCAATGATATCACTGTACATAACCAGGTCGGCTCTACACATAACAAGGGCCCTGGGCTTACACAGCTGTGACAGATGACTGTCGCTGTACACCAAGGAACACACATGTTTGGATATGACATACATGTAATCGCAGTGGATTTGTGCATGGACCACACACACACACACACACACACACACACACACACACACACACACACACACACACACAACACATATGTACATAGCATAGCTTTTGCTGTCCTCCGTGCAGACAAGTGGCTACAGCAATCACACGCATGCACATGGAAGGTAGGTCCATGGCTGTTGAATGCTAACAGTACATGAGGTAGTAATGTTGACCGAGGAAACATTCCCTCTGTACTAGTTACCCATGACACCCATCATATCATACAACAGTCCATGTGTTATGTATGTCATCACACATGTCCACCAATTGCAATGCATACAAACATGGCTACATGACAGGCATGTAGGACCAACACACATGTACATGTAGTGGTGTGCATGCAGCTACCATGCATTTGCAGTAGCTGATGTATGTAATTCATCTGTGCCTAACTGCAACATGCAGTTGCAATGCAGCCCCATCATTGACACCTGTATATGGTGAAATACTGACAGTACAGTAGGATGTACATCAGGTATGGATGGATGTGTGTACATAAAGTGGTGATCCACCTTTGCAGATGGATGTTTGCCGGGGACGGCTCACAGGTGTGTCACAAGCCATCCTACCATTACATGTGCAAACAGTACGCTATGTTACTGTTACTTGATGGTGAAGACATAAAACCTACACAGCGGTCGGGTGTTACTGACAGTAAGTCACGTGACACCTGCGATGCTTACATCCTCCCGTGAGCATAAAGCAGCACATTTGCCGAAGGTAGCGTTGGTACACATAATGCGGCCAATACTGCTGCATGTCTGTCAGACGTATCATTATATAGCAGGTGTATCATTCACAGTACTGCCATGGGTGTTTGCTTCTGGGACCATATATGCCACATATGGTGGGGAATACATCCCAATTGTTACACACCCCTGTACACTGTTGTAGAGATCTGTACATACTGCAGTGTGGAAAGCATGACGTAGGCAGGGGTGGTGTGTGTATCACACACATGTCAGCTATCCGTATGTGAATGACATTTGTGGACCCCACAGTGTGTGTGTGTGTGTGTGTGTGTGTGTGTGTGTGTGTGTGTGTGTGTGTATGCATGTATGGCTGTCTGGTGCATGGAGTGAGGGTGTATGCTACCATACAGAACAGACAGGATCTCTAACCCCTCATGGTGATGCAGTCTACTACCCTGTTGATGCCATCGGTCTCAGCCTTACTGGCTACCTGTACATGTTCATTCTCTGTGTCGCATTGTGTGGGTGCACAGTACTGTGAGGTTGATTACCACATAGGCAGGGGTCCTCATCTCAACACTATCAAGTGTGCATTATAGTGTTGTTGACCCCGTGAGTGTGGGCATGTTACTATGTGTTTCTGTGTATGTCTGTGTGTGTGTTCTCATCCTGTAATGTGACAGGGTATTACTGCTACACAATGAGGTCTCATGCTATCAAGTGGCCTCTAATGTTATCATCGGCCAGACTACTGTGTAAACCCCCCGCACCATGTCAACATACCTGTGATGTGACCTGGTATGGATGTCACGTCTCCAGCCACTGTAGCCTATTAAACAGCCCACATGCTTCTCGATCAGTAGATGTGTGGACATCTGTGGTATGGTAGCCTTTCTAAAACTCAGGTTGAGGCTACGTATAGCATGCTGGTATTGCAATACATGCCTGTGAGTACTCCACATTTACACATGGGAAACTGCAAACACTACTACTTGTTGGCACATGCAAGTAGACCATAAGGAGGGAACCAGGATATCATTACCAACATGCTGTTACTGTTGTTACCAAGACACATACTATGAACATATAGCAATGCATTATAAACCTGTACTACATGGTATGTCTGGTGCGTGTCAACAGTACACAACTAATGTAATATACACTTCTCTCACTATTCTGTTCACCCTGTGCATCAGACCATTTGAGCATGCCCCTGCACCGATGGTGTGGATGACAGGGATGTGGCACAGGCATCATCATATGGACAGGGTGATAATGTTTGCCAGGGGAATAGGCTGCACCAGTGGATGACATCATGTGTGTGGGTAAGGGCCGGTGATCTGATTGGACATGTGTGGTCATTATGCATGTGGGTGTTTCGGTGCCCTACAGATGTTTTTGCTGTGTGCGTGTATGATTGCACACAGTTCTGCCTTTTGCCAGGCCTACACAGGGGTATTATTGACAGCTCCAGATTGTACAGACCAAGATGTACAGCTCAATGTGTCTGGCCATGGCCACGTGACCTGTGCCTGCCAGGGATTGCACGGCCACTACCAGGCGGAGGTACAGATTGGCTACTGTCCGATGACACATGTCCACTGGAACTGTGTCCCCGCTGGGAACATCCAAGGCCCTGTCCATGTGGCCTGCTGTTTCCTGGTGTGGACAACGCAGCACCAGCTGCACTGCTACTGCTACCAGCACTATGGGAGTGGGCATGTGAGGTGGATCGTTCATGTTGACCTGCACTAGGTGGTGTAGCTGGCCTACATCCACGTGGACTATGCCTCACTCCTACCAGATGTTCCAGCACAGACAGCTCACTCTCGCGGATTGCCATGCCATGGTCAAGGATTCCAACCATGTCACCCAATCGCCTGTCCAGAACATCAGCAATCTGCTGTTGAGCATTTGCCAATGCCTGGATGTTGTCATTTAGAGTACAAATAGCAGCCCTCTGAAGCCTCTGCCCTTCTCTGTTCTGCTGTTCAGCACATGCTTGTGCCACCATTACAGTCTGGAACAGGCTTCTGGTGACACCAGCTGCTGCGCTCTGTCCTGCAGGTGCATGTCTGCCAGAGGTCCTCCTACAAGCAGCACTGGCCACATGCCTGTGTGGCACATCTGCATTCATTACACTGACACCATGGTGTGGAGACACACCTTCTGTAGCCACCACACGTTCCTGTTCCAAGCTAACACACACTGACTGTCCTTCCTCTATGGCCACTGGTGATGGGGTATGTGTTGGCATGAGAACTGTGTGTGGGGAAGAGGGGGGCATAGCTGGGATGGCAACCATTGGCACAGATTCAGCCCCTGAAAACCCTGCCTGTACCTCATGCATATGCTCATCACTGCTAGTATCTGTGGGGACACTAACATCAGACGGACCACAGAAGGGTAACGCACCTACATTACCTGTGAATGCAAAGAAAGACTCTACATTACAACACACACACACACACACGCACACACACACACACACACACACACACACACACACACACACACACACACACACACACACACACACACACACACACACACACACACACACACACACACACACACACACACACACACACACACACACACACACACACACACACACAGACACACCATGCATGTGATTTGACAGACGGCATGCAGCATGCATGTGATACAGCAGACGGCATGCAGCTCAGACATTAATAGAGGTAGTTAGTATACCTCCCTGGGTTGCACACAATAGCAAGCAGGTGTCATATCAGTAGCCATGCAGTTCACACAATCATGGTAGTAAGCATGCATCCCTGTGATACACCATGTGGACCAGCACAAGTTAACAGTACACATGGCTGAAGTGACCTTGACATGTAATCTGCTGACGTGTGCATTGACATGCATACATGTCAGACTCCAAACCAGTTACAAGTGGCGTCCCACAAGGCTCAGTCCTGGGACCTCTCCTGTTCGGTATATATTTCACGGAGGTACAGGCCAACATGGAAGGACTCTGGCTGACCAAGTTCAAAGATGACTGCAAACTGGGCACTATAATAGACTCTCCAGCTGACACAAGCATCCTCCAAAAGGGCCTCATAGAAACAGACAACTGGTGCCAGAGCCATGGCCTCAAGCTAAATGCCAAAAAGTGTATAGTCATCCCCTTTGGCAAAAACAAAGTGCCCACAAATTACCACATAGGTGGTAATCCATTAAGTACAGAAGAAGTAATTAGGGACCTGGGGACCCAAGTTGATAGCAATCTCTCATTTGACAACCACGTGGCCAAAGTGGTTAGAAAAACATTTTATATAGCCCACCTAATCATGAAGGGATTCACATCTAGATCAGGGGAGGTCATCGTGCCTCTTTACTCATCCCTCATCAGGCCCATATTTGAGTACAATGCCCCTTTTGGGATGTACCTTACCAGACACCTGCAGCAACTGGAAAGACCCAAAAGTACCTCACCAAGAGGATCAAAGGGCTCAAACAGATCCCATATGCTGCCCTGTTAAAGAAACTCCAGCTCTACTCAGTGGCATACCGCCTGCTCAGAGGCGATCTGTGCCTGATGTATAAAGCCATGTCCAACCCGGAATTAATGGACATGCTGCACCTCAGAAAATCAAATCCCATCGAGCCTCGTGCTAGAGACTTGAACCTCAGCACTGAAATAAATAGGACATGCTGGAGGGACAGATTCATAACCCAAAGGCTCCCTTCACTTTGGAATAAAATCCAAGTCCAGGTTAGGCAGAGTCCCTCATTGACTCTCTTCAAGAGGAATCTTGATGAGTGGATGGGGGATCATAGGTTTACCCCTGGTATCACTTCTGTGTCACTGTTAGACAGAGGTACAGTATACTAACCTCGAAAAAGGGCATAGCAAAATTAATTTAAAATTGGTGATGAAAGCCAAACATACTCTGGCTAGGCTTATAAATGCCCTAGGATAGATAGCCTAGTATGAACCTATGAACCTATGACACAATGGTGTCCTGACACATATACAGCGTTGTAATGGGTATCACATTGCAGTGTTGTCTGTATGCCCTACAGATAGAATGCACATTTAGCAAATGTGCATGAGCATGGAAGAGTAGTGTGAGGCATCTACATTGCTATACAGTGTGAAGTACAGACACTGTGCCATTGCATGGCATCATGAAGCATCTATATTGCTATACAGTGTGTAATATGCACACATTGCATAGTCATAACTGCGTGCATACACATGACATAACTGTGGATTGTGACCCACATTGCTGAGGTGTATACACACCAAACCATGCTGTGTCATGTGACAGGTCACTGGAAGACCTACGGATGACACCCCTACACAACTACTTCAGAGTCTTAGCTGCCTGGCAACCATGTCCACACATGGCAGACTTGTCAATACTCCATGACTCACATGACATTGATGTACCACACACACACAAGGTGCATGGCTGATGGTGATGTCCTACAGCAACAAGGGAAATGTACGGTATCTGTGGCCTGATGTGGTGTCAATGTCTGTGGAAGCTGTACAGGTGACTACTGTCATGCTATGACACAGTCGTGATGTTCAACACATCTTATATGGTTGACTTACGTGACACCTTCACTAGCTGTGCATAGGCTTTTAGGATGTCCAAGGTAACACATCAACTGTATAATCAATCAACTAAGGCTATAGTTGGACCATGTGTGGACAATGTGCAACAGGGTGTATACACATCACATCTACTGTGTGGCTACATGTCTCTGGCTATCCTCCATGGCCATGTGTGAACATGTGTTGGCCAAATGTTTGTGATGGCCATCTATATCACATGTCTGTGTAGTCCCATATGACATACACCCATAGATGTCAGATATGTCAACGTCCACAGGGCTATACAGACAACGGGTTGTATGTTTGGTATGTGGGGTATGTATTATGGGATAGTGTGACAATATTGCAGCCAGAACACTACATGTCTGGGACATGTCAGATGGCACATCACAATGTGTGCACCCATTTCAGGGGCATATAACAATAGTGACTCCTGTGGGCTGCCCATATCCCAGCTCACTGTGTGGTACTGTTTGCGTACCACACATGTGTTGTTCCAATGTATAGTACATATGCCTACATTGAACAAAATCTCCACCGTTGTATGCACAACTGTCCACACATGTAGCAATGACAGATACTGTGTTTTCATGTCGGTGTTTCATTTCATTTGTATATATTGCACATGGGTAGCCAGTGTGAATGATGGGAGATGTGACCTGTATATCGTGGCTGGACCATACATCATGTGTACATGTGTTAACTGGCCACATGGCGAATAAATATATGCATTAACATGCCTAATACTGATGACAGTCTCACCTGCAATGGACTGATGTCTGTGCAGAACGCCAGAGGTACCTGTATAGGGGTGACACAGCAGTTTAAACATTATCCATGACTGTATGACAGCCACAGGGTGCACTGTGCATGTTAACACATTCGCCTGTACAATAGCATATAGTATGCACATGTGTGCATACACAGGGTAGCATACTGTAGTATGCAGCATGTGTGTAAACATACCTTACATATGATGTTACCTTACATATTGTACAGTGACACATGCAACTAAACTGGATATAATAGTCATATGTGCAGTAGTGACTTACCAGGCAACTCCAGGCTCATTGGTTGGGAGACACCCACCTCCACAATGTCAGCTAGTGTTTGCGGATGCTGTTCTGCGGGTGTCCCCAGGCTGGCCAGTAGCTCCTTGGTGTGTGTGAGTGGGGGCTGGGTTGGAGGCCGACCACCTGTTCCACCTTGTTCCCTGGCGATTGCAGTGGCACGCTGTTTCGCATGTCATATCAAGTCCGTGCAGTGTCTGCACACCTGCTGGTAGGTGCGGTTATTGCAACCCACATCATTAACCTTCCTGCGAAGGTCCTGCCACAGGTCATCATGCTGCTGGGCATGCTGTGGCACATGGCTGAACAACACCTCATAGTTCTCATGGAGATACAGGATGAGGACATCATCCTCCTGGTGGCTGTACACTAGCAGGCGTGAATGAGGCATTATCTGGAAGACATAATGATGGTGACACGTCACAGTATCACAGAGATGTACAGAGATACAGCTGCACATACATTTGTATTAAATCTAGTACATCTGCACAGTTATCTTTGCAAATCATCATGACACTGACACGACTGACATGTTTGTGTCACACATGTAACACCCATTATGCGTTGGATAACATCACCGTATATGTGTGTCACCTCATTACATTGTTCATACTCCATGTAAATACTGCCTTGATGTGGGCATGTCTGTTTGCCTGTACTGGTGTCCTTACCTATCAGCACATGCCTGGATGTGTCCACAGTGATGCTGTTGACATTGATGCTGTGTATATGTCACATATCAACACATACACTGCCTTAATGGACATGAGCAGTGACAATGCACACATACACACGGAACATTTACATGCATGTATTTTGCCATATACATCTACATGGCACTGTACAGCAGTTCAACATCCTGCCACAGATCGCCTGTGTTGCACATGTGATAGACATGGGACAATGGCTAGCCGGATGTCATTCACAGGGATGGTTATCAACTATAGCATGTATGGGCAAGGTTCCTAGCTGTATCCAACAGCCATTTTGCCACCACGAGGTGCATCAGTGCCACATTACTGATCCAGACAGTTAATAATACATCTACCATGCGGTCATCACACCATGTATGACAGAGATGACATGTGCAGCTTTGATGGACAGGGTTGCATGGTATGGCGGGAGTATGTAACATGTATGGCACAGGGATCTGTCCAGCATGTGGCGATCCTTGTAGTAGGATAGTGGCTGTCCATGACGTATGTCTTTCAGATCAGGATATGTACATCTAGCATGTCCAACATCACAGTGTAGCACATGTCTTTATGCAAGGTAGCCAGCATGCTGCATAGTGAAGGTGAGGATTGTGAAGGCTGGTATCGCCCATCCCCGCATGGCCAATACCCCTTAAAGGTGATATGTGATCCGATATTGGTTACCCGAGTGCTGAGTATGCCTGTCCAATACTCTCCATGCTCATTGATGGCACCCTGTCATGACATGGGTGCCTCGTATGACTACCTAATAGGCCTGGAGACGTCACAACTCAGGGAGGTGAACTGCACAGCACCATCCCTTACACAGTGTCCATAATGTTGACTGCTGCCTAGGTGGTAGTTAATTAGTACAGGGTTATTCACCTAGCAGTGACAATGCTATTATCAGCTTTCAGATTGTGCACATATGTCACACACCTCACCCACAAAGCCCATTCTGTATGTTGTCCACAACACTGAGACAGCTATTGCTCATTGGTCATGGCCATTCACATCCTTACATACACAGATGCCTCCCATTTGTCTGTGTGGTATGGGCTACAATGAGGGGGGAGTACAAAACATTAACCCTGTTTTACTGTAACTGCCACTGGTGTGATATGCACATGTCACTCTGACACCTTTTGTAGTGTTGATTCTGTCAACAGGCCACTGGTAGAACACTCCTGTAACATACAAAGGTACATCTAGTATACTCAGTGTAGCTGGAACACGGTATGGGTGATGATGTCCTATGACCTGTCACAGGTATGCTATGCAGTGTGAAATCATCCGCACTGTCATCTACGTCTGTACTGCTAACATCTACGTTGATAAAGGTTCATAGACCTGCAGACCATACTCAGCAGGGCAATAGTGCAATGCCTCCAATTATGACTGTCATCTCCACTTGTGGGTTGCAGTGGGTTGATATTATCCAACACCCTATCTGTATTGCATATTCATGCTCAGCACTTGTTCAGAACTTGTGAGCACTTTATGAGCTACTAATTACTATAGCACCCATTCCAACTCATTTCTTACAAGTACACTGTCTATCCTTACATTTCCAGCTTGCTTACAGTACAACAGCTGTTGTACACACTTAACTCACATATCTTGTGAGACATGGTTGAATATACAGGCATGTACAACTGTCACGTACCAGTGCTATTGCCTGTCTATATGATGAATATGGCGAACATGTGGTAATAGAGCAATTGTCTCATGTACACAGTCAATGCTCACCTCCCAACATACGACACTACAGCCTGTGGGAGATACACATATGTAGCCATACTGGGGGTAATGCTCTCACCAACCCAGACTGTACCTGACATTCATGTGGGGATGTGTAACATTTGCAACACACCCCACTCATCACATAGTCTCACAAGATCTCCACCACCACAGGCCACACATAGTATGAGTATGACATTTGCAGAACCTCTCCATACTTTGTGTAGGCACCAGAGGCAGCCCCCATCACCAAACACAACAACAATTACTTATAGCCCACAGACTCATGTGTGCCCATCAAATACAGCCAATAGGGTGTTATAACATACCCAACACACCAGTCATAAGTGACTTTGTAGGCGGTCACACTGATGTCCCACTCAGCAGGCTACACAAGGTGATAGTCGCTTACATTTAGCTGTTGGGTAACTGGTTCTGCAACATAACCTATGCACCCATGCCACACCTCACCAGGTACAATTTGACTGTCATTCTCCATGTTAGTGTGACTGCCCTGAGATGTAACTTCCCAGACTACATGTGCAGCGACATGCAATAGCTGTCCGGTCTTGTAGCCCAGAAGGTATCGACCAAGCCCTGGGGAACATTCTGCATTCATCCAGACTAGATACCTCTGTAAAACAATTGACTGTTTCACTTCAACAGTTGCCTATGCTTCTGCTGTCATTCCACAGGCATCCGGTATCTGTCCGCTTTGAATGAAATGGTCAACAAGACACAATGCTTTGGCACAGATGACCTGCACCTGTCAGCCCTGGGAGTACAGATAACATGTAAGGCTCTTGCTGCTTCTATACTGCCTGTCTTGCACAGTTTCTAATAACATTCACCACCAGAACGGGAACAGGCAAGCAAAACATGGGGTCATGTGACTCAATGCTTGACATCATCTGTGACGCACGCAGGCACGGCACTCCTTATAATGGACCACTTCAATATCTCTGCAGTGACTGGGACCTGCCTCTAGGCTCCGCAGAGCACACCTGCACTGACAGGTTATACGCAGACCACACCTTCCAGTCATGTAACCTGGACCGGAACACCCACGACTGAGGTGTGTCCATATTTCACTATGTTGTACACACCTCCTGGCTGGTTACTTAGCACAATGCATCAGAGGTGATCCACGTGCAACTAACTGTGGCCAGAACTGCTATACATATTGTAACATGCTACGGATTCAACAACATACCCCACGGTTACCGGCCCTCATTTCTTGGTGTACTGGACAGTAGGGTTCAGACAGGTACTACTGATGTGCGACTGACACTACCCCACACTTAACTGGGATAGTTACTCATGTACCGATACATTAGGTCAACGCTGTCCAGGATTCATAACCTCCACTCGGCTGGATCAACCCATACACACCACCACTAAGGCCAACAGTATCCTAGACATGGACATTACCAACATGTCACTGGTGTTCCACACCTGTGGTTATCCCCTCATTGGCAGTTTCTGAACATATGCTAATCACCCTTGTTATCCACATCCCGGCACCACACCCTTCACAGCATACGCAGTACAAGATTAGTACAACGCCTACTACAGACATCTTATAACAGTAGTAGTAAACGTCATGACACCCGTGCAGATGGACAATGCAAATACAAATGCTGAAACATACCCCAGTGCACTTCATTAGCACTTACACGATTGCATGGATCATGCTATTCCAAACAGAGCCATGATGGTACCCACCAGATAACGGACGCCACTCTGGGGGTCCAGTTCCATGGACATAATGTACAACAAAAGGTGGAGGCTGTTGCAAAGTGGAGTACAATCCCATGGGTGGGGTAGCTCACTGGTCAGCCTCAGTAAGTCTCCGGGATCTCTTATCACATCCTCCAAACCTAGCTACGTAAACATTACTGCGACACATTCCAGGGTGTACCACAAAGCATTATGGAGGTATGTCAGTAGTCAATGGCAATACCCACATCTGCTCTGACATATGATGGTTACGCAGGAACATTACAGAACCAAGTGATGTTGGCAACATACTGGTGGATGGGTTCAATGCTAACTTTACATCCTCTCACTCCCTACAGGGCCATAATCCATGCAGGAACATTGTGGGGACCCTGCGATCACAACTACACAGTTCCAACCTGCACTCTCTAAGGCCTGGAACACAGACTCCATGTGACCATCCAACATCCCAGGCTGTAATTTACACAAACCTCAGAATGACATGTCTCCCCACTTGGCCACCAGATTCACTAATAGCCTTGTATCAGACATAGTGGCCCCTGAATGATGCACAGCAACAGTTATCACACTCCACACAGGTGGCGCCACAATGAACCAGAGGGACTATTGCCCTATACGCCTGACTGGACTGTTCTGCAAGGCTACGGGGCACATCATCATGGAAGTCATTCACAGAGACATTGGTGGGCTCCAGACCTTTGATGCCACCCAGATTGGACTTTTTAGGGCCAGACCATGGCTCCTACACCTGGTGGACTCCTTTGATACAGTTACTAGGGTAGTTGATGATGGTAAGAGGGTCCACACAGCCTACATTGTCCTCTCATTGGCTTTCAGCACCGTTCTCCATTCTGGTATTGACAACATACACATCCACCTGCACATCGACCCCTACGTCTCAGGATGTTATGCAAAGTGGCTCACGGACAGGATCCACTCAATGAGGGTAGCATACTGTAGTACCTACTGTAATTCAGTTACACTTGGCATACCACAGTCATCAGTCATAGGGCCCCTCATGTTCGGTATATGCTTTCCTGAGGTACAGGCTAGCACAGAGGGACTTTCCCTGGCTAGGTTTCCAGACAACTGCATACAAGGCGCCATGATTGATCCACCAGCTGATACAGACTCCCTCCATAAGGGTGTCACTGTGACGGATACCTGATGTCGATAACATGGCCTCAAGCTGCATGACACATGGTGCATGAACATCCCCTTTGGATTACACCAATCACCCACTGACTATCACATAGGTGGTAGTCCCCTACATACATGTGACATTATATGGGATCTTAGTACACACATATGTAGCACCCACTCCTTTGATAACCATATTGCCAATGTGGCATGGATATCCTTCTACTTGGCCACTCTTATCTGTACTGGGTTTGTAGCTGGAACAAAGGCACCCATTGTACCTCTAAACTCCTGACATATACACACATTCAAGGGTACAACACCCTGTTTAGAGTGTACCTTACAGAACAGCAATGGCTTTACATACCACAACATTAACACACCATGAGGATTATTGAGCTCCGAAGGTTGACGTATGCGACAGTACTACGGACACCACAACTGTACACATTTGCATACTGCATACTCAGGGGTGACCTCTGCTAATATACAGGGCCCATGTCCACAACAATATTCATGGATATACTCCACATAAGCGACATAAGCAAAAGCCACTGAGAGCAACATGCTCATGGATATGTGCACAAACGCAACAATGAGTAGGATGTTCTTGAGGGTTACATTCCCAAACCAGACACTCACCATGCTTTGGATCATGATTCCTATGTACATCACGCAAGGACACTTGGTAGCACTGTTTATGAGATACCTCACTTGGTGGATGGGAGACACACATGTACGCCAGGGATAACTGCAGTGGCTGTACTGTGCAGAGGTGCAGGTAGCACATGGCTCTGCTGTTCACAGACAGGACACTACCTTAGAGAGGTGCTGCTGGTGTAAACACTGTAGTTGGGCTTACACATAGACTTGCCAGATAGCATAGTACCTCACTATGAACCTGTGAAGCTATTACATGTCCTTTGTGCATGGTTAATTGAGTAGCTCTTCCATTTCGATTAGCTATTATGCTGTTACAGTGTCCCATGACTACAAGCCATATGTATCCTGTTATTGTGTATTCTACATGCCAATAGACAATACCTTTTGTTTTCATGGAATAACTGTTATGCTGTGTAGAATATCTGACATATCTACCTACAATACTGTACATTACACATATTTTACATATTATTCCATAATGCAAAGCATACTTGCACAGCAGGACTACCTTAGGCATGTTATTGTCATTATATGCCCATACACATGCCTACTGTGACAGTATATCAACATATACTATCCCCTGCTATGGCACGTACTTGTTGGACATACCCTACCACTGACGGCGGGTGGTGTGGAATTGTTCTGTTTAAAGCCCTCATGTAGCATCCCTTGTGGTGTCTGTGATGTTTATCTTGTGGCCCACAGCAGGACACACAATTTCTACAAGCGTTACTATGCTCAGCAAGACATCACTACATAATACCTTTTCCCACCTTATGCATTGTGGACACTTTTAATTAATACAAAACAGGCTATGCATACACTAACATACTGAGTGTTCTACATACCTTGTTAGCATTCCGAACTTTCATAAATATCTCTCTTACACCTTTACTGTTTAAATGGTTCTATGGTATGAGCATACGGTTTGAATGTCTGGCAAGTCATTCTTATATACGTCGATACCTGTAACATGTGGTTTCCTGCCGCCAGTTGGTGTTCCTGAGTAAATTATTACATGCACATCAGCTGTGCAGCTACTCCATTCACCAATTATGCGGCAACAGTGGGGTATAATTGAATTCTCCACTTGGGCGTTGCCCTTTTGCCCTACCTTCGGGGAGGCGGCCTGTATGTGTTTTGTTGTGTGGAATTGCAACTGCTATTTGTAGAGACACAGATATTTTGGATTCATGTCCCCCGTGGATTGTGTGTGATGGCTAGAGTATGTGGTTCTAAATGTGAGTGTACCTGTCATCACAACCGTCTGATAAGGGACTATTGCAAACAAAACCTGTAACATCGCCGTCTGTTCCATTATACAACAGCTACAATTTCACATGGCGCCTTTACAAATGTATCTCTCACAAGGTATGTTAACGCTTCTGCATATGTAATTGAGTGACTGGATGTTTGTGATGTTATTACAGTCTGTATTGCTATTGTTTCATGTGTGGGAGATGTAGGTGGGTGTACATAGCATATACAGGTTTGTGGGGACTGCATTTCTACTTATTCCATATATGTGTGTGGGCTCCTTCCCTAATTGAAGACCTATCAGTTAGTAGACTGAAACTATGGTTGTTACGGGCTTATACATCGGGCCATTGTTAATTGGTTTCTATATAGTATGCAGGTGAGGTTGATACTTCCATAGCTCCGGAAATACAGCGATATGTAAAGGAATGTTACTAAAGGACAGCTGTCCCGTGTATTTCTGTCACAGATATTTGCACTCATTGCAGTTGTGTTGGTGACTGAACCTCTTTGGCATGGGATGCCACATTTTTAAATGGCCATAGTGGGACATTTGCAGGACACACATCAGTGTTTACAGGCCGACACATACCCACGGTCAGTACACAGGATAGCACATACTTTTATCCTGAATACATACTTATTCTTGTAGCACTTTAGCTACTTATCATGTTTCATGTAACATTTACGTTTTTTAGATACAGCCATAACTATTTAATGCAACTATTACATAATATATGGGACATAATTATGTCCTACAATCTCAGACATTTGCCCTTTTTAATATTTTTTGTCAGGACACAGCTGCCCAGGGAGGGGCTGTTCCTCTTAAAGTGGGACAGGTGATAACCGTATGCCTACGGCCAGCTATAACCACACCTACCGTAATGATCTACCTCTGAGTTAGCACTAACAGACACACAATGCAAACACACACACACACATTACAGTCCCACAGAAACGCACACGGCAACCTCAACACACACATACACAGACTATGGCAATCACAAACACAGTTGATCACAGTACCTACATGGACCACAACACCGGCAGCGATAACTAAATGTCCCTTAATATTGTGATAATATTACACGTGGTTCTAGTGTTCCAGTGCTGTGTTCTTTTGGTCTTTCAGCCTCGTGATTACGTGTGTCGGTATGTGACACATTTCATAGTTGGCAGTATCCTATTTATTTGTACCTCCATGGTTGTGTACATGTCATTGACCTATCTACATATTTGCAGATATAGGTGAATCCGTATATATCAACATATTTCTCTCTATCACCCTTTCTATCTCTATTATGTATATGTATATATATATATATATATATATATATATATATATATATATATATATATAACAGAGAGAGTGACAGGCAGAATACACCTTTCATTGTGTACATGTTGGTGTATACTGTTACCTGGACTCCGCACGTTTGTGTTTGAACCTGTCACATTGCACACCTGCCATTGGTACATCTTGGGTAGCTTAGTATTAGGTGATTGTGTACATGATTGCATGTTCTACTCCTGGCAGTGGTCATTTTACCCTTCAGTGCAGGCACTATTAGTACAGGGGTGAATAATGCTGGTTTCACCTGTTCTGGACATCATTGATTGTGATCTGCGTGATATTCAGAGAAGCTTAGCCTTGTTTCGCACATATCTTTATAGTCATATTTAAACGATGCTTACCAGCACTGGGCAACGCATGTTCCCGCTAACATGTGCTAAACATGATCTGATGACCTGCATCCAACATGCATTATCCGTGCCTTCAGGATTACATTACATCCCTTGCAGGACTTGGGACCAGGAACATGCATGACAGTCACTGCATTTACCACTTGGACATCTGGGATTTGTACACGTGTTATGGCGTTTTGTATGTGGACTATACTATGGCTGTTACTCCATACTGCGATCAAATGGGAAACTCAGTTAGTTTACATATGGATGAGACCTATTAATGGTATGTCCAAGTGATGTTTAACGGATGTGCTCCAGCATTGGGTATGTATGTCACAGTGAGCCGCACACTATAATGTGCTACACCTTCACACAACCGTAGGTGGAGCATGCTGGGGTGACAGATACCTGTCATGGGTACACACCATGCTTTGCCACTACATCCATGATTACATTATATGGAGACCCTCATTAACGTACCAGGGAATCCATGCAGAGTGTGTGGGGAACAGTGATTACACACATGGATCCCGCAATTGGCTCTGCTCCACTGAGCGACAGTTGGTTACTCGATGTGGTGACAACAGCAGACACTGTTTGGCTCGATTGATGAATGGCCTCTGACAATCGGGTGTGTACCTACCGATGTACCCAGGAACCTATACACACAGTACCAACATATGCTGATAGGTGCATGTACTGTTCAGGTGTTGACATTCCTTGTTCCAATAGCTGTTGTGTGTGGAATGGTTGAGGGCTGCCTATGTAGGATTCACACAGTAGGCCACCTATACATTACAATTTATAGGTTGTTGTGTGTGTGTGCCATCCATTTTACGGCTTGTGCAGGTGGAGAGGTGTGTCAGTCTGTAGGGGCCTACACTGTCAGAGTATGTGCTTTACGTTTCCTCTTTGCCAAGGCATAGGCATATTGGGCATGCCTCCATCTGCCTACTGGGGCTGGCACAGGGTGTTCATGGTCTGAATCCCTCTGTGCCTGTGATGGCCTTGGCAATTGCGGTGGGCTGTGAGGGCCTTCACCATTTTGTTCCTGCTGCAGCTGTTTCCGCAGGATCATATTATGTAGCATGGCACATACTATGAGGATGTGGGCACACGTGCCTGGAGAGTACTGCAAGGCTCCACCAGATATGTCCAAGCAACGGAACCGTGATTTCAGCATCCCGAACACATGCTCTATGATGATTCTGGTTTGTGCGTGTGCCTCATTATGGCGCTCTTGCATGGGTGTGTGTGCATTTCTGATGGGAGTCATCATCCACGGCTCCAGTGCATAGCCAGCATCCCCCACAAGGTGGCCATGTTGGATGTCCCTCCTGACAAATACCTGATACAGCTGTGAGGCATGCCAGATGTGGGAGTCATGGTAGCTTCCAGGGCTGCCAGCACACACATCCATGATAATGCCCTGGGCATTGCACATGACCTGGCAGTTGATGGAGTGGTATACCTTGCGGTTTATGTAGCGCCTACCATGCTCACCGGGTAGTGACTTGATATGTATGTGCGTGCAGTCTATCGCACCCAGTACCTCCGGGCAGTGTGCCACATGGTGGAAGAGATGCATATTGCTGGCCAACTCCTCCTGAGTTTGGGGGAAGTATATATGCTCATTGGCATGTGGTAACATGGCATCCAGGAACTGGTGTAGTACCCTGGATGCTGATGCCTTTGAGATCCCCATTATATCTCCAGTTGGCCTTTGAAAGGTACCTGTGGCTAGTATTCTCAAGCTTACACATACCTTCGTGTCCACTGGGATGGGTTCCCCTCTGTTGTTTCTGGATCTCAGGTGTGGCCGGCGCAGCTCAACTATTTGCTGTAAGATCTCTCTGTCCACCCTGTAACGCTCTACTATCTCCAGATCATGTAGCCCCTGGTAGGTTACCCTTGGTCTGAACACTCTTCTCCTCCTCCAGGGCCTGTGGTGGTTGTCAGCATCATCCTCCACAACACCGTCAGTCTCTAACACATGGTGATGAATCACAGCTATGGCAGCTCCCAACATGTACATTGTAAAAGTTCCCCATATGTTTACATCTATGGTGCAGTGTTTGGGAATACACAGATGTGTGTGGGGTGCTTTCACGCTTTATACTATTCTGCTGTGAACACCGATGATGTCATAGGGGTGTATGTACGATCGTAGCTACAGGGTATCTTATGTGTTTTACGACAGGAACTACTATTGTGGTGCCTTTGGTTTTGAATTACATTTGGCTGCCATGGATTACTTCTTGCCCTTCCCTTTACATTTCTTAACGTTTCACCTCCCATTTTCTGGCATGCATCTAGCAGCCTGCTTTCATTTGTACTTTCCTACACCTGGCTTATCTTGCGTAATGTGTTCTATGGCCGGTCTACTGCAGGTTTGCTTTTCTCTGCTATGACAGTTCTCGTTTCTTTGCAATTTGACACCTCCCCTATCCTGTTTTGCAGGTTTCTGCGAGCAGACTTGTCAGCTGCCATTGATTGCCCGCTGTGAGTTAATAGGTGTTAATTGCTCAGTTGTACTCCAATTACCCTACTGTGGCATTTCCTTATTTTCTTCCCCTGACCTTCTTGTTTGAGCTATGGTGCGTGGCGCGTGCGTCCGCTTACCGGGTTTCGGGCATGTTTTCCTCCCCGTACACATGCGCTTTCGGGCACCATATGTGCTCTCAGCTAAACGATGCTATACCTACCTCCCCACCCGTGTCCTGTGGCTTTGCTTAGCAATGGCCAGGCTGGATTTGCTTTACTCCAATGTGCTTACAGCTACGGTGGTACACCCCACTGCTGATGTCATGTATACCTCTAAGCCACTCCTCAGTGTTGTAGTGCTGCGCCGTATGGTACATCCTTAGTCCAGTGGGACATTTGCGATTCACTATTACCTGCCTCATTTGCATGGCATTGACTACTAATTCCTAGTAACCATACCGAACACTGTCACTGACCCTTAGCAACCCTTGCAGCTTGGTTGTGGTGTACCATGCATACCACTGAGTAATATGGTGAAATCATGATTTGTATTACATTGCGATTTTATGACATTTGTATATATTTTCTTTGTGTTCCCATTTGCGCACACATGCCCTGCAGTTGTACTTTGCGTTACTGTGGACATGACATTAAATGTTGTTTTTTAGGTGCTGTGCATCTTTTCTTATCCCATTGGCTGTATATGTAGCCATTGGCATATGTTAACTTTGTAATACATGAGTCTGGTCCGCTTTCATAGCTCCGATGTTCTGTTTGGAAAAATGTAAACCGTGTTTTTTGGTTTACATTTCTGTGGGCTTATGCTACGCCTGTACCACTTCATGAATAGCTATGTACCTTCATTTGCATGGTGTGGCACTGTGCATGGGGTGATTAGCATACCTAAGCTGAGGGCTGCGCAGATCTGACATATGCCGGTAGTGCACGTGGAATTGGATCGTACCTGAATCGCTCGGCGGCCATGTTTGGCATTATACCGCCTACACTACGCCTGTGCCTGGTGCAAGCTTCATGAATCCCGGGGATAGTTTACCACTTGTAAAAAATGTATCTGATCATTATTGACTTAGAACTCTGACTAATCTTAGCACAATGGGTTTTATAGGTTCATAGTCTCATAGGTATATACCAGGCTAACTAGGACCTTTATAAGATATAAGGTTGTTTTAAGGTTGTTTTCAGGGTCTGTGTTAGTTAGAGCATGAATTGACTACTGCTTCTGTCATTCAGAGACATAGTATCCAACCAGGGAGGAATTTCCAATTTTCCATCCACTGGCCCAGGTTATTCTTAAATAGAATTAAGGAAGGTCTCTGCTTCACATGGATGGAAAGCCTATTCCAGAGAATGGGAATTGTCTAAAATACATACCTTTCTCTCCAGTGTGTCCTATATATCACAAACAAATTTAAAATCCTTAGATATAGTAGTTTTGATAGTACTCACTTTGAGGATATGGAAGAGATTTATCAGAGTGGGATCCAAGGATGCTTTGTATGCCAGGTATAAATCGACTCTCAGCAGTCTGTAGGAAACACAACATAGAGACAGGGCTTTGAGGTGATCTGCTTAGAGCATTTTGTTTATGCTTTCCATTCTTTTTGTGAACAGCATCTGTGGATATTCCAGCTGCTGCATGTGCCCGGTCAGGTATATACAGAATGGAAAGTAATACTTAATGATGGGTCTGATGAGGCTGAGTATAGTGGCACAATGACGTCTTTGGACCTAGATTCCATGCCTTTACTTATCAGTTGAGTAGCATAGAATGATTTTCTTAATACCTTAGACACATACTGACTGAATGCTAAGTCACAATCTACATGAGCCCCAATATCTGAGACTATTGAGACTACTGAGTCTGTTTTTAAAGGTGCTTTATTGAATAGACAGTTTCCTGGGTGGTTGACTTCCCAAAAGGTAACATCATGCACTTCTTGACATTGGGTTTTAAGCAGTAACTTTAGCACCAGTCATTTGTCTGTGCTAGACCTCCTGTAAAATGTTGGTATCTTAGGGAATTTCTATGATTGCTATCTGCTAGCAATCATCTGCAAACTTGGTAAGCCAGAGGCCATTGACATTGGCCTTGAATTCCAAGAAAGAGATGCCCTAGAGGAGTGGACCCAGCACAGAGCCAGGGGCACCCTTCTGGTAACTGGTCTCTTTGTGGAGGTGGTTTCTCCAATCGTAACATCCTGGATCCTATCTGTGAGCCAGCTGACTATCCAGCAACCTATAATGAGGTTCATGCCTAATTCCATGAGTTTATTTACAATGCCCGAGTGAGGTGTTGTATCAAATGCCTTAGCTAGGACAATGTAACTAATATGCACCATTTTGTCCTCATCCATTGCCATGGTGACCTTCTCAAAGAAGTCCACCAGGTTCAGTAGCCATGACCTGCCTTTGTCAAAACCAAACTGGGCTGGGTCCAGTGCCAGAAGGTTTCGTCTGTTATAGTTAATCCTTTCCATGATAATTCTTTCCATGGCTTTGTATATGAGATTAGTCAGACTAATGGGTCTGTAGTTTTCAGGATCCATTGATGGCCTGCCTTTGTGCAGAGGGATGACCACTGCAGTCCTCCATTTACATGGCATGAAGCCAGCTCTGAGTATATTTCTGAATAGTGACTTAAATGGCCATGATAGGTCATATATCAGGATACTTAGGAGGTGTCCTGCGATATTATCAGGGCCCATCAAAGGTATATTCTTGGCTTTAGATCACAATTTTAAGACTTGATCCCTACTGATAGTTGGAGTAGTTATATTAGATGGTATTTCTTAGGAAGTTAGTGTGGGTGGGGGGCAAAGTTGAAGCTGAATTTTTCAACTAGAAGATTTGATATATCTCCCAATTCCACGAACATAGCACTATTTAGCAGAGTTCAGTTTATTATTGTGTGTGACCTTTGAATTTATGGACAGAAACGAAAAAGGCCTTATGGTTGTCCTTGGCCTGGGCATCTATCTTTACCTCAAAATTTGCTTTGTTGTACATAATTAGTCCTTGTAGTTGTCCATTCAGTTTGATGAGAGAATTTTTATAATTTTAGTGTTACATTTCCTAATTTTAGGTGTAACTTTTTTTTTTTTGTTGTTGTACAACTGTTAAACTTTTGAATTCCACCAGGGTGGTTTGTTTTTTATGTTAGTTTTGGGCTTATTTATGGTATGCACAGCCATCTCTATGCAGTCATTGACATGATTGTACAGAGTTTCTGTGAATAATTCTACATAGGCTGCTGGATTTGGAGGGCTTGAAATTTTGGCAGGTTATTGCTTAATAAAGGGTAGTTTACCCTGGAGTAGTTCCTAAATGTGACAGAATTTACTGGGGTTACAGGATTGATTTTTATTTCAAAGAAGACTGCTTTGTTGTCTGACCTCATTTGTGTGTATCAGGTCCAATACGGTTATATCTCTGGTAGGTGTATGCAGTATCTGGTCCAGGGTGGTTGTGTTTACAAACTCTATGGATCTCTGTGCCTGCAAATTTTGGGTCATGTAGAATTCCTAGTTTATAGAGGGATAATAAAACTCCCCCATGAGTATGGTATGTGGTTGAATGATGAGTGACTCCAATATATCTAGGTATGAGCTATGGGTTTCATGGAACATACTTATAGCTTACTAGGATGCATTATGGGATTTTGTCAATGGTAACCTGGATGTGGAGGGACTCCAGCATGTCATCCTGCTTAACTAACCTAAAGGTATGCTTGTTATTGATATAGCTGAAAACACCTACACCTTTAGTCTCTGCCTGTTCAGTTGGTGGTCTAAAGGTGTGGAAGGCTCTGAAGCCTTGCACTACCGCGGTCCTCTCTGCAGCTTTAAACAGAGTTTCAGTAACTGCACAGATGTCTGCATCCTCCAGGGTGAGAAGAGCTTGGAGGGAGTAGAGTTTCTTATTTGGACTCCTGGCACTGAGCAGTAATACCTTTAGATTGTTTTGGGTAGATTTTGCTATGTTGGAAGTTTTGTCAATTTGGCATTACCTATAAAGGCCGTATGTGGGAGGACAATGTTTTAGTCAATATTCCAAAGCCTAGAGTAGGCAGGTGCAGCCGATCCTTGATAAAACAATGTCGTTTGTTAGCCATGTCCTCCCATTCCCATAAATACTATAACCATCTAGAATGGCACCAGAAACTAAGCTAATTATTGAAGTCTATCATCTTCTGTTCATATTGTGGCATCAAACCTTGGTAAAAGCAGAATGCATCTCAAAGCCAGGCACATGCCAGCTTTTGAAACATAGTCTAAGAGATCTACAATGTCTGTCTTCATATTTTGTAGGGAAGGATGTCTCCAGTCATTTACATCTACAAGGAATATGACTGAATCATGCTGATACCTGTGGAGCAGTCACTTGAGTGCATACATAATTTGGCAGAGCCCGCCCTCTGATAGACAGCTGACCTTTATTTTCTCAATGATTAGTCTGGTGAATAGGCCATCAGTATGCCATATAATGAAGTCCACTATGACTAAAGTCCTCAGTAGTATATTGGCTTGACTTATGGGCTTGTTAAGCCCCACTGGGTGTGGCTGTATGTGCAGTATTAGGTATTATTACTCTTGAGTACTTTGAGTTTGCTAAGGATAATTTTCCATGTGGAATGTCTAGGAGGTCTTTGGGTTTGGAGAAGATTGCATTTAAGTGCCTCAGCATAAATAAGTCTATGTATGGTGCCCATACTATGTATAGTGGGTGCAATGAGTGTGTTTCTGATAACAAATTATTTTGAGTTTTCAAACATGTTAGTTTGCTTCCAGAGAAATTGTGTATATACATCTCTTCCATGCTGTATTTATTTGATGATTAAATTGTTGATGGTTGTCAGTGAACATTAAACAATTTTACATGGTCTCAAGATACTGAACTGGCTGCAGAGAAATTTGGAAAGTTCATATCCATGGTGTGAGGTCCTTTATTTAGTGAGATGCAAGGGTATAGTATACAAAAAGATAATAAGGTGATTTTGGGCCTAGAGACTAGACTCGGCCATATAATGCTAAGTTCAAGGGGCAGTGCTCCTCAACTGGCAAACTTGCTGCTCTATACTGCCCAACATGCAAGGTACTTGATCTACCCTCACTAAGTTACTGCTAAAGTTTTAGAGTATTTAAATTACTTCAATATACAAATATGTTAATTCCCACATCAAAATAATATCAATTAAATAGGTCAAATTAAGAGAACATTTGGTTAAAATAATTTATGTTTTGATGCTTACAAGGAAAAATAAATCTTGCACAAATTAGGAGTACAAAACTGACCAAATGAGTGTCTATATTCAGCAGAGTTAATGATGTTCTATACTAATAAAAATCCATTTTTGTAGCATGTACCATGATATGCAACCCAACCATTATAGAATGTCACTACAGTGCTGCATGAGTATTAGCTCAGAATTAATGCAAAATGTTAGGACAAAAGGTAAGATAACGTATGTGTTTGCTGTTGGCTCAGAAATGTCAGGAGTTCAATAGGTGATATACTTATTTTTGATGCTGGAAGATCTGAAGGCTGTGGGTTATATTACCACACCAGGTGGTTAGGTTCATTTCCACTGCAGTGCAGCATAAGATAGGGGCTGTATTCCTGACTGTGCCATTCTTCAGGTGAGATGTTAAACTGACATCTCATATGCCTAGGTTTTTGTGCTAACTCAGGCAGATGTAAAAACCTGCAAGGCAGTTATTGAAAACAGTAGGGGAATTTACTTAAACTTTAACCTAGGGAATACCACCTCCTGTATCCCGCAAAAACATGCCTTAGGCCTATTTTTACCAATGCTGCCAACAAAATGAAAACAATAAATAAATAAATATATTTCTGTCTGAAATAGTTATGGAGAAGCACTGAATCTGATATGTCTTCAAGGGTTTGTAGCTATAATCTGAGGCACTAGAGACGCTAGTAACTGATATGGTAATACTAATAAACTTTTTGCAACCCTGCCATATTTTTTTTAAATATTCTTGCACAGTAGGGCTTTATAGATTGACTTCTTAGCAATATACTTAGACTAGGTAAGCAGTCAACTTTTATCACTGGCTTGTGAGTGCAAAGCAATCCTGTTCAAATTGTTATAAATAATAGTTGATTAATACAAAGGCATGGCAACAAAATCCTTATGGAAATATCACACAAACACAAATTAGAAGATTAGGATACTGTATTCAATTGTAAGTAGATTATTATGCATTTGAGACATGGGTGACAAGAAATTCACCTCGACAGCAAAATAAGGGTTATGGCTGGAGGCACAGACTTAATTATTTGTAATGATGGAGTTTTATCAGCTTCATATTCTCCAGGTTATAGAAAACAGAAAAAAAGGACAGTGACTTTGAAAGCTGGTAAAGGCCTTACAGAGCACTGTCAGACTGATAATAACAGCGGACCTACCAGTGTATTTATTTATTTATTTTTGTGGGTTGAACAAATGATAAATAACAAGGAGAGTTTTTAAAGATTGCTCAAATTCACTTAAATTGTTAATAGAATGACAGGCTTTTACATCAGCATGCATTGTGAAGAGTAAGACGTGAGTGTGAAAGCGTGTTTCAGGCATTTTTGATTGATTGTAATCCTCAGTGATTTACCTGAAAATGAAAGAAGTTTACTAAGGATAGGGCGGAAATATGACCTGATTTCAGGGACAGTTGACACACATGCACAGCATGCAGAAACAAAGTTGTTTCTGCTTCTGGCACTGTCATTTGTTAGCCAGCACTGTCAGTACTTACTGACTAGTGAGGCACCTTTCCAAGTGCTGTTAACTTTGGGTCACTTGCTAGGGTACTGCTTAACTAGTATGTCTTTTTCCTGCTATTAGAGTGTACACATGGCACTGCATCCACTACAGATGTATTATACAGAGCAATACATTGTAACAGTTAGGATTTTTTCAGGTTGGCAAAATCTGAAAGATAGATGATGTCTCTCTGCTACTGTCTGACGTACTAAAGGAGCAATGAGTAAGATAAACCTTTAATGTCATTATTTTAGAGGAACTATTTCTAGCATAAGCATTTTTCATTATTTATTGCCTATATTTTATTCAATAAAAAATCTTGCACTGTTTTTATTTTTTATTTTTTTGCTTTTTAATAACTGCAGAATCGCATTTCACATAAGGTCTTATAACACAGATATAATGGAATTGTAACACACACACATTGTGGATTATTCATATTACATTATAATTACTCATATTCTGTCAACATTGTAGCTAAATGCATAAGTTGCCTGGAGTGATTTCACTGTCAGAAACATAAGAAACAGAGAAAAGTTTATACTGAAAACCTAGTGGTCTTTATGCTGGCTTCAGCAGATCAGAATAACAAAACAAATACATCACTCAGAAAACTAAGTCAGGCACTGTTATGCTGACTGTCATGCCCTTAGGAAAAATGGATTCATGCATGTTTTTAATATGACCATTACTATGTCATTTGAGCAGTTATGCAGCTGTAGTTACAGCATTACTTCATGCAATGCTGGACTGTGGGCTTTGTAGGCCTAGATCAGAAAATTATACTGATTTGTTATGACAACAGCACAAAATTTCAGACAAATCTGGAAATAGAAGCATTGGAGCCTGTTCCTGACTTCAGCCTGGATATGCAGTTCTATCAGCCCCTTGTTAATCTAGCTCTGACTGCACATTCTGCAGAAAAAAAATGTAGTTACCATTTCATCTCATCTGAACAGATAACCATTAAGTAGATGAATCATTTGCTTGTGTCCTAGACATGGACAAAGGAATTATATTATATCTAGTAATGGTCAGATAAATAATAGAGCATCACCTCTTACACCCACTACACTATTAAACTACTAGTTGCAATTCATTCATTCATAAAACAGCTTTGTGATCACATACACTACTCCATAGCTTCATGTGATATCACAAATGTTATATAACTAGCATAAGTACATTCTTTGTGCACAAGCACACTAAAAGATGGTTGTATCCTAACATACAAATGGCTTGAGACCTGTAAAACACATATCTGAAGGTCTGGAAACACTGGGCAACATAAACGTCCTACCAAACACCCTAATATTGGGTGATTTCAATTACCCAAACATTAACTGGGAGAACTACTCAAGTACTAACTCCTTTGCCCAACATTTCCTAGAATTTATAAACTGAAATGCATGTATCAACTGGTCAACACCCCCGCCAGAGGTGACAACATATTGGACCTGGTCATCACCAACATGAGCAACCGGTGTTCCACACCGGAGGTCAACCCTCACTAGCTAGATCTGACCATAAACTAATCACTCTGGATATCCACATTCCGCCCCCACCCTTGGTCAAGGAAACCACTGTGAAAAACTTTTCAAAAGCAAACTTCACGTTACTTAAGACCGAGGTGGAAAGTTTCAAAGCCCCCATGCTAAAGGATAACACTGCCCAAGCTGCAAAATCCTTTACTAATGCACTCTACGGGCACCTACAAGAATGCATGGATCGTGCTATCCCAAGCAAAATCAAGACTCACTCCTTCAAGAAAAGGAAACCAGTCTGGTGGACCCCTGCCATAAACAAGCTATACAATAGAAGGAGGAAACTAGTACAGAAAATAGTAAAATCCTAAGAAGGGACGACATCCCTGATCAGTATCAGCAAGAAATTATGATCCCTCATAAAGTCAACCAAGGCTAGCTTTGAAAGCAAAATTGTCAAGGACTCCAAAGATAACCACAAGGCATTCTTTAGCTATGTCAAGAATCAAAGTGGCAATTCTCAGATCTACTCGGAGTTAGTGCAGAATGACACAAAATACACTGAACAAACCAATATCGCCAAAATCCTGGCAGACAGGTTCAGTGCAAACTTCACCCCCCTCTCACCCCCAAAAGGGCCTATAACCGTACCAGAAGAATGTAGTGCCCCTGAAATCATAGACACTCGGGTTAAAGCAGACCTCTCCAAAGCCAAAAACACAGCATCAATGGGACTGGATGGTGTCCCACGCTGCATCCCACATGAGCTCAAAGATGAACTAACCCCTCACCTAAACACACTGTTCAAACTCAGCCTCTCCACAGGCTATGTGCCCATAGAGTGGCACACAGCAACAGTTATTCCGGTCCACAAAGGTGGAGCCAAAACTGACCCCAGGAACTATAGCCCTATAAGCCTGACTAGCTTGGTCTGCAAGGCTATGGAACACATAATCATGGATCTTATTAACAGACACATTGGGAACCTCCAAACACTGGACCCTACCCAGTTTGGCTTTGATATGGACAGATCATGCCTCCTAAACCTGGTGGACTTCTTTCAGACAGTTACCAAGGCTATAGATGAGGGAATGGTGGTCCACACAACCTACCTAGACCTTGCAAAGGCCTTCGACACCATTCCCCATTCTGGTATTATAGACAGGTTCACCAGCCTGAACATAAACCGCTATGTCATGAGATGGGTTGCCAACTGGCTCGTGGACAGAACCAATATAGTAAGAGTTGCGGGAACTAGGTCTGACTCTAAACCAGTTACAAGTGGCGTTCCCCAGGGCTCAGTCCTAGGACTCCTCCTGTTCAGCATATACTTCTCAGAGGTACAGGCAAGCACAGGAGGACTATGGCTGACCAAGTTCGCAGACGACTGCAAACTAGGGGCTATAATTGACTCTCCTGCTGACACAGACATCCTCCAAAAGGGTCTCACTGAGACAGATACCTGGTGTCAGAACCATGGCCTCAATCTAAATGCCAAAAAATGCATAGTCATCCCCTTTGGAAAAAACAAAATACCCACAAACTACCACATAGGTGGTAGCCCCCTAAATACGGAAGATGTAATAAGGGTTCTGGGGACCCAAATAGATAGTAATCTCTCCTTTGATAATCACATTGCCAAAGTGGTTAGAAAATCCTTCTATGTGTCCCACCTAATCACAGAAGGATTTGCATCCAGATCAAAAAAGGTCATTGTGCCCCTCTATGCATCACTCATCAGACCCATCTTAGAGTACAATGCCCCATTTGGGATGTACCTTACAAGACGCCTGCAACAGCTGGAAAGACCACAGAAATACCTCACCAAGAGAATGACTGGCCTCAAATAAATGCCCTATGCAGCTCGACTGGAGAAACTCCAGCTGTACTCAGTTGCATACCGCCTACTCAGAGGTGATTTCTGCCTGACATACAAGGCTATGGCCAACCCAGAATTGATGGACATGCTCCACCTAAAGAAAACCATATCCCCTCGAGCCACATGCTCTAGGGATCTAAACCTCATCACAACAATAAATAGGACATGCTGGAGGGATAGATTCTTGTCTCAGAGACTTCCCATGCTCTGGAACAAGATTCCAGTCTACATTAGACAGAGCTCCTCGCTAACTTTCTTCAAGAGAAACCTTGATGAGTGGATGGGAAACAAAAAGTTTACCCCGGGGATCACTTCAATGGCTCTGCTGGACAGAGGTACAGAAAACTAATCTATGGGGGCAGTGTAAGCCAATACATTCCAGCTAGCCTTATAAATGCTTTTGAGCAGATAGCCTAGTACCTACCTATGAACCTATGAACCTACAGCTGATTGTTGCAACATTTGTGCAACAGACCATGCAGGAGGTAGTAGCTGTGTTATAATATTAGACTATTGCAGGCTAATTATGGAAGGATAAATACTCTGAGTAAGGCCTTACAAAGGCTTTTCTGGTGGCATACAAACAACAGTGCGATATGAACAGAAAGTAATTTGTAGTTTTGAGATTTTTTTAGTGGACTTTTTGATTTAGATCTTGCTCACTTTTGCTGTTAAGGTTAGAGTGTATACTGTCTTCATTTTTAAATAATTTTGAGAAAACAAAACAGTAACCCCCGTTTGTAGTGTACTTTATAAATCTGTACATCATGTGTCTTAACTGCCTTTCATACAACAATGCTTATTGCACAAGTGTGAGTTTGAAATTTTTAAACCTTAAAAATAACAGCTTTGGGAATCACACCTCAGTCATTTAACTAGTCGTCATGTCACGAGATGACAGAAGCAAGAGTGTCTTTTAGCTTTGCAACTTGTAACTCATTTGGAGAAATACTTTCATTCCTTTGCATATGGCTTGGGACACTGATTATAGTTTTCCAACTGATTTGCATTTATCCTGACAATGAAGGTATTTGGAAAGACTTGAACTGATTTTTACTGTTAGACTTCCCTAATCCATGCACTGATAACAGACCAATAAGTTACTGAGTCAAAAAATTGTCACAAGACTTGTTTGATTTTGCTAACATCATACAGCTTTTGGTTGTCATTTCAAATTTCTCCATTCAGGATGTTGTCTGAACTAGCTGCCCTCCCATCTTTATCAGCAGTAGGCCGGTCAGTTCAGACTTGCACAGCATGCTAGTATTCTTGAACTTTCTTCTTGAGTTTGCCTAGTTACAAGATGTCATGCTTCCCTTTCCCACACATTTTGCTATTGCATTTACTGATACTTAGAAATAACTTTTATTTGTTTAATCTAATTTCACTGAAGAGGCATATAGTGACATTCATTTATAACATCGTTGAATACAGTGAAGTACTCTTGAAATTTTCATTTCAGTTGATTGACTGAGAGTCAGATTCTAAATAACCCTTTCACAGACAATAGCTGCCTCCTTTTCATTTAACCTTTGTGACAAAATTTGCTGCTTTACTCAAGTTATCTTAATACTTGGGATGTTTGGTTTGCCCGATTCCTTTTGCTTGGTATGTTATAATAATATTCTAATTCTGCAATTAGAATCCTGAATTTGTGCAGCTATTTATTGAGTGGGGGGAATAATTTATATTATTATTGACTGACAGCTTCACACATACCATACCTTTTTTTACTTGAGATTTTGCAGCAGTCACCCTACAATTCAATATTATGAATTTCTACAGTTTTATGAGTCTTTTTCCTAACAGCCCTCCTGTTTTCTTATAATTTTGTTTGCATATTTATTTATCTATTTTTTATTTTTACATTGGTGAGCTACATATATGACATGGACATCTTTATTGCCCTCTGCCCATCTGGCTCTCTATGCTTAAAATATTATATATCACTCCCATATTGAATGTTGGGCACTATAAGGATGTAATTGTGAATCAGGGTCTCTTTTTTCACACATCTGGATTGAGGTGTGTCTGTTCTGATTATGCCTACCAAACACAAGCCAAGGGTAAAGTCAACATGAAGATAGGTTCCCCTTACTTTGCCTAATACCTAAGGACCTGTCACATCTTTAAAAACAAATAGGTGGGGAATTTTTATCATAAGCTTCTGTTTATTGTTATTTTAACTTCAGGGAGATAGGCAGGTAGATGCAACAACCCTGTCATTGTTTTCCTAGCTTGTTTTGAGAATCTGAAATAACCCTTATTATGGAGACTTGGTTGAGTTAAAGATTCTGGTTCTGTTTAGTTCTTCTGTATCTTCAGACCATTCAGTATTACAGTGTTTGTGGAAGAGCAATATTGGCAGTGAGGTAACCACTTGACATAGATATGACCTTAGGATGTCTCAGATTAACAACAAACAAACTGACTCCTTAGCCTGGCATTGAGGGATGAAGTCCTATATGAGCCAAAAGGACCTGAAATTGATTAGCGGATAATATGCACCTGAACTGGGTAGGTGAGAATGATTGACCTATATCAGTTCATCCATTATATGGGGTGGAAATTGGTCAGGCATACTGTAACACCAAGACATATTAGAAAAAGTGATGTATGACATGCCACAATATGGGGCAAGGAAGTGCTTGCCACTGCATACCTGTATCTTATTGGCAGCCTTCATGGAGTATTGTCAGAAACGCATGTGGCTAGAGGGAAAAGTATAGCAGGTTTTCGCACTTGCTGCCATGGGTGAGGGTAGGCCAGAAAACAGAAATACTCCTGTTGGCTGTTAGTATGATGGCCATGCCGCAAACAACATTCAATCCAGTGATGGAAGATGAATGTGAGAGTGACTGCAGAGTTGTAGAAGCTACACAATCAAAAGGTAAAGGGACACAAAAAGGGATTAAGACATAAAGACACACAGAGCCTCTAAACACATACTTCAGGAAGGAGGATAAAGTAATTGTCACCTCATATACATCCACTTAGCTTTGTGAGGTCATTTGTGAAATAGTTCATTGACTTTCTCTTTCACTATTTACCTTCTCACACTTGGAAGTTAATCTAGGGTGATTTTATTGTCTGGGTCAACAAATAAACCATCACGCTTGTCATGGACTTTCCCATACTTTAAAGAGATTTGTCTTTTCTCAGTATGGTTCCTAAGGCACTCATATGTGATGCTGTTCATCAGACTTGCTATTTAAAATAGGTGGGGTTGTATCTGATCTAGTGGTATAAACAGTATCCTTTTCTGACCACTGTCTTATTAACTTCAGCATAGGGCTCTGTTTGATAATAAAAGATGATGCTATCCTGAATCGATGTAGGCATTTATGGAATACATCACACAGCCATATAATACCTCAACTAAATAATAGTGCCAGTACTCTGAATGGGCTGGTAATAGTGTAAGCAAGTACCTTCTAGTATAGTGTAGCAAAACATGCTCTGGTTAGTGTATAACAAATGCCTAACTTCACTCACAATGGATGGTATGATTATAATAACATGTGAAATACACAGGTAGAGCTGGAGTTTGGAAAACAGAGGAAAGGCTATTATTTACTTTAAAATGTACTGTTATTCACACACACACACACACACACACACACACACACACACACACACACACACACACACACACACTCTAAAATCTTTCAAGAGCACAAGTAGGAAGAGCTGAAAACTCAACAAATGATATGGAATTTGGACAATTTGATAAGTAGAGGTCTTATGAATCAAAAACTATGCTTTATTTATTTATCTCCCAAAAGACCTGTCAGATGGCTCAGCTACCTTTATCCAACTAGTCCATTTGTTCCATTGCCAGGCAGTTATTAGCTAAGTAAGAGACTTGTAATCCATTCATTCCTGCTTGAGGTGCCTTTTCAGCTTACTAGTTTACCCATATTGGATAAGATGGGTAGTAGGGAGTGTCCCAAATTCCATGGTTGGCAGAGTAGTCTACCATCCCCCACCGGGGAACTCTCTCCCTCAGATCAACTCTCTAAGCTTCATAACTGCTGCATTTTTTAGGAATCATGCCTCTGTATAATCTCTTAAGTATGTAGATATACACATGGGCAGCATGCATTCACAGGCCCCAAAATAAATAATTATATATTAAGAATTACGTAAATTATGCTACTTAAATAATGCTAAACCAAATTCAATTCCTAATGACATGGTAACTAATTTATAAAAAGTTATCTCTTTACAGGAAGTGGTTGTGATGGTGGTTATGCTTCCTTAAAATTTGGTAAGGTCCCTAGCCCTGATGTCTTTGATGTATCTTGCTGTCAGAAGTATAAATACCAATCAGTTCTATTTCTACAGAAATTATTTCGCACCCTCAAAGAAAAAAGAGTTGGAGACCATCATGAAAATGAATACTTAGTTTCAATTTAAAATTCAACATAAGTACTACTGACCTAAATTCCTAACCAAAGTTGATATTACATTATGTGATAAGTTCTGGCTAAACATTTTAGACTGGTAGTAGGTCAAATAATCTTAAACCTGGCTCAACAGGATGAAGACAAATGTAAGATAGTCATCTTATGCCACATTTAATCTTATATTGTATTAAAAAATGTTACACATCTGGGATTTTGTTTTTTATTTTTATCCTAGTATTTATATACCATATATCTTTCATTTATGAAGTTCTCAGGAAATGTCATTTCCCTGAGAAATATTTAAAATTCCTTATGAATCAGATTCCAATTGCATTACAATACACGAGTTAATCTCTGCTGTTCCTGATCAATATTGCATCCTTTGCAAAGAATATTCAGCTGTATTTTAGTAATTTCAAGCAAGCCACACAAAAAATATTAAAGATAGTAAAGGATTACAGTAATATCTCAAATTATAAATTCATTATAGAGAAATCAATGCTACTTTTTATTCTTTTATGGATACCACAATGAGATAGTTTTCAAAATTAATGCATCAGTAGAAGTGTTTAAATATCTTGGAGTTAAATGCTGAGTAGGTTTGGGTGTGCCCTGTTTTAAAAGTAACAAGGAATATTTAATACCCTGGTCTAAATTTAAATTCACAGTATTAGCAAAATCATCAACAGTTAAAATAATTGTTTTATAGTGAGTGTTTTGTATCATAACCATGCCACCTCCAGTATCTTTCCAAGATAATTTAAGGCAATTAATAAACTCTTTACTGCCTTTCATAGTGTTGGCAAAATTACTTGAATTTGTTTGAATAAATCTTTATGACCCTTAGATTAAGTGGGACTTACATTGACAACTCTCTAGCTTCAGTACCTCTCTGGTGATATTATTAACCCTTTATTTGTTTCTGGTAACTATGAAGTTAATTCTCTAAACAATCACTTAATTAAAGCTATTTACTTCTCATTAAGCTATATCTTTCTAAGAAGGATTCTAAAGAATTTATTCAATTAACAACCTTTGTAAAACTCCTTGTTTTATATTCCCATTCATCATTAGAGAAAATAGATATTTAAAAAAAAATACTACCACATCCAAAACTTGTACATCAGCAATTAACTTCCTCAGAAGTTGGATGCAATGGGTAACCTATCTTTTTAGCACTGCCTAATTTGTAATAGCAACTCAGTAGCAGTTATTTTTTATATTATGGGCCTAAAAATCTACAAAAAATATTTGGAGCCGTATATTAACTGCTATTAGTAATTGTTATTTAATTAGTAAAGAAGAGGGTTAAAAATGACATTGTCTTTAAGGTATACATATGGAAATTGTCTTTCTAGAAGGCTGCTATCTACCTTGCTAGGCAATCTCTTGGGTTTTTATAATGAGGAACTTGCTAGCAAGAGATGAAATTTCAATTATTATATGAAAGATTTTTATTAAATTTGAAATTATATATGGTGGACATCCTTTGCTAAATTTCTTTTTTGTATGAAAAGATATCCAGAGTCATAGGAATTGAATACTATTTGCAGTGGTTATACCTCTATAGATGTATAGTCCAAAATATTTTATTAAGAACTATTGTGTTTGATATGTTGTGAGTTTACATTGGTTGCTTGTTTCATTGTTATAAAATGCAGTCACCACCTTCTGGATGTTGATGTTGATATTGCTTCATTATAACCTTCAAATGACTCTCAGTTTACTTACATTATGCAAAGATGCAGATCAAGTAGTGACTACATTTTCTGATGAATAACTCTTTGCCATGAATTATTGATTTTAGTAAGATTTTCTGCTAAATTGAGATATCAGAAATATAAGCTACTGCTTCACTGTGGACTGTCAATGATTGTTCAAGAAAGTCAGTGATATATTATTGTGCATTTTAATTAGTCATCTGGAACATGCAGTGACATATATGTTATCTATTTAATCATTAATATAAATTATTAGTAAAGTGTAAACTTAAAAAAAACAGATGTTTTGCTATATTATGAGTCCACAAGAGAGAAAAGGATTGCAATGATTTATCAGTACAGATAATAGTAGATTAATAATATTATATATGACAATATCTACATTTTAGACATAACAGATTGTTTCAATAGGGTGCATATTGTGAAAATAACAAAAGGAGTGAGTTCAGCATTTTTATGTGATGGTAGATGAATGTCAGAAATGTTGGACTTCAAGTCAGCCTTGAACAATAAGGTGGTTCCTTACAACATATCATTCCCTAGTAGCAAATCTGGTTACAATGTATGAACTAAGGAAAAGAGTATTGGCAGATTGTTAAAGGAAGTGGGAAGAGGATGAGGCAGGCAACTGGATAACAGGCATTTTAGTAGAAGCACTGACATGTGTCTCTGTCTCAAAGATGCAGTACATTGCAGGCAAAACTGTCTGCAGCTATTTCTAAGGGAAGAGGGTAGTGCAGTCTATGTTTGGCCTGATAGACCAAAAACATACAGTCACTTTGGTGACATTTGTTTTGAGGGTAAATTATCATTTCATTGCTAGTATTGGAATGCAAGTGATATTGATGAGGTAAGGGTAGTCTGGTAACCAAGAGTGAGAAGGATTTTAGTAAGGTAGTTTAAATACTGTCTATATTACCTGATCGAATATTTAGGTTATCGAATACCTAAACATTAATCTGGTAATATCGAAAAATTAAAACAGTGAACAGCCGATTTAACATTGGAAATGAATTCCCTCAGCTACAAAAAAAAAAAAAAATTAAACCACACCCCCCTAACTAAAATATGCCAACTCCAAGATCACTCTACAGTGTGGAAAGGGGCAAAATACGCATAACGTCCAACGGAATTCTTTCCCTGCATTAAATCAGCTGTTCATGTTTTTTTGCTTTCGCTCTGACCAGATCGACATTTAGGTATTCGCTAACCTAAATGTTCGATCAGGTAATAGGAATCCGCTTGAATACTACTGATTGTCTGATTCTGTATGTACAGCAGCAGTAGGAGAGGGCAATGCATTCTGTATATTCCATGCAGCAACATTCCATGCAATACTGGTACACAAGAGCTAGAATATGAGCTCTGCCATGATACCTCATTGTACAACAGTGTTCATGAGTACTACACTTAGAATGGAGTATAAAATGGAAGGATAGTGCAGAAACGTGATGAAAGTCAAAATGGAATGTATATGCAAATGCACTATAGGCAGCATATATTGGCATGGAAGCTCAATATACTTTAATAATATTGAACTGTAATATTTGTAGTAAATGACTGTGCAGTATTAACTAATACAATCCTGCAATAATGCTTCTGTCACTTATTATCCTTGTGCATTCATTAGTTTACTCTTCATTTTGTACCACTTTAGTTTATCACCACCCCAATCCCTTATCAAAGAACTGTAGCCGCCAGTGTGCTATCAGATTCCCTAATAAGTATCTTTCCCTATGTTTACATATATAGGTAACTTGTCTTTGCCTTGACAAATGCCTTGTTGAATTAGCCGATCTTTCTTACAGTTTGCTGCATAACAATGGCCACTATCTCATCAAGGCATTTAGTAAGTACACTAATATTAACAAACACTATCCCCAGAATTGTATGTATACTGAATGGTATGAATTACAAGCCAGTCTTTGTTCTGCCATTAACTGGTTTATAATTGACAACTTTCATTCGCAACTGCTTCTGCCACATGACTAAAATTTGAAATTTGAAAATGGTAAAACTCTTAAATTAACTTGGAGTTTTGTTTGACCCATCACTTACTTTATCTACTCACATCCATAATGTGGTAAATAACTTCATACCTACACTCTCAACAGCAAAGACTTTGTGACAGGTTAAAAACATGAAAAGGAGTTACTACTTCCCACCAATAAATATTCAAAGCCAACCTCTGGCCTCGCCTCTGCCAAAACCACACTGCAATTGAAACAATACAGAATTGCACCTGCAGATCTACAGCTGTAGGAGGCAGAGGGATGTAGCACTGCTGTACAATCAAGCAGTCAGGTTGGCTTCCCCATTAACCAAAGACTTTCAGCACTATTTATCAGACCGCAAGCCTCTGCATGGATCACTGCAAGGGCTTACATCACCTAATTTCTATTAATACTCCAGAGCTAGCAGATCATTTGATTCTATTACAGTGACACTTACCATCCCACTGTTTTCACGTGCCTGCATTGATACTGCCTTCTCTTACTTGGGCACTACTACCTGGAATTCAGTCATGAGCACCATTTGCCAACTTTTTACTCTTACCAGGAAACAGCTTAGCATGCAGCATAGCTTCAGCAGTAGACTGCATCCAAATGTTCTGGATGTGTTAGGTAGCAACTGCTTTTACTTCTTTAAACTTTGCCACTATAGTATATAGCTGTGCTGACATGGGTGTAACATGCTCAAAACCATAGGCAGTCTGATAGTTTCAGTGATATCTTGACTTTTATCAAGAACGAGCCTATTCTGAAGAGAAGTACCTCACTTTTTAAACAGAAAATACACCAAAGGAAGCAAAAAGAAAGAAATCCAAGGCAGTGGTCAGCCCTTCCACATGAAAAAATCTTCACCTTTTGGGGACAGATCTGTGCATCAAAAGATGTGACCCTCAATAACCTCAAGTCTCGCACACTGCATTGAATTCTTAAGACTGTTGATGATTTACCTTGGGTGTATTGATGTGGAAATGACCTTGTAATGTTCCTGTAGTCAGTGACGCTCTTCTCTAGTCTACTATTATAGCTAATTTGGTTATCTAAAAATAAAATAAAATAAACCATCCAATTCTTACTGAGATAGTTGGTTAAAGGAAAAAATATTCTTTCTTCAAATGACAGCACTTGTGGAAATAGTTACCAAAGGTAATGCAGCGATAGAAGGTATGACACTTTAAAATACTTACCTGTGCTATGGGTGTAAGAACTTTTAGCTGAACCCCACAAATGTGTGGAACTATGCCATGCATTCTCTCTACTATAATTAATGTACTCAGAAAGAACTGCTTAGTCAAGTGCACGGACAGAAATCAAATTGTATATCTAACTAACTAGCTAATTAGCTAAATATTTAAACACACCCACAGTATACAAATGTTTACTAAAACTGTGACATTTCAAAGCTGGCAATGTGATTTTATAGGAACATATTCAAGTGAGTAAAGCAGATTTGTATAGTTTAGGACAGGCTGAAAAAGGAACATCTGTCTCTACTCTTTAAACATGCATAATCAGCCATTTTCCCAGCTGCTAGCACCATCTTGTCACATTACCTTCTCATAGCAGTCACTTTCCTTACTTGTGGGTACTAAATAAGCTTCAATCAATGATAATAATGCAGCTAATATATTTTAATTATTACTGCTACCATAGCTGAAGCAGATCTCATGAAGGATCAAAATGGGAAATGCTAAAGATGATTTAGATTCAAGCTCATGAAGCATTAAGTATACGAGAAACAGCCAAGGGTACTAGGCATTTACAATGGAAATCAAAATGAAAAGGTTTTGTGGTTAGGAAAACACAAGGAAAAAAAAAACAAGTGAATATATTGATAGACTGAAGGTAATTCTGAATAGTGCTAAGGGACACTTATCCGTGAAATGTTTGTGAGCACATCAAAACATATGATACAAGATGTGAAAGACTATAGCACTGTAGTCAGATAGTGGATGGGAAGAAAGAATGGGCTCAGATGTTAAAACTGAGGAGAACAAAGGAAGGGGCAGCTGCAATATGTCTAGTTGTACAACTAAAAGTTTAATTAACAGTTATTTAGCAATTACATACATTCAGAATTCATTAGTATTATTTTATCATTCAAACCTGGTACTTAGATTGTACATTTATAAGGCAGTATTAGCTTTATGTATTTCTGCTGAGAGTTCTTTGATGGAAACTGTCTAATTAACAACCGTAAGTTTAAAATGCATTAACATTTGGTGCACTAGAGATCTTTGAACATAGACAAGCTCAAAACACATTGCCTGACAAAAAAATGATAAGTCCTGTGTATGCAGAAGCAAAGCTCTCCCCCGATATACCTCCTCAAGAGTATAATCAATTCCAGGACTGCAACACATTATGGAGACAGAATTAAGTGAAATGCATTTTCTTTGGACAGCCTTTACTATCTGAATGCCTATATGCTGTAATTCATTGATGACTTGTGCATCACACAAGTAATTTTATCAGAACATGGAGGGCATGTTGATGCTTTAGTCAATGTAGTATTATCTCATACAACTATGGTGCTGTCCTAAGTGATACATATTATATTATTAATTCAGTTATTTAATGTTCCCACAGTACCATGATATAATGACAAAATCAGAGTGACACGCAAAAAAAAAAGATTGATTGCTCGAGTCTATTCATTGGAAATTAATGAAGAGGACTTAACAGAGCTGTTTATGTGAAAGCAGTTGTATTTAAAAGGCACTCCATAGTGCTTTCCTTTTTATGTAAATATTGTTATTATTACATTGTTAGTAACATTGTGTCATGCCAGCATTACCTTCTTTGGCTGTGCACTATATGACATTACATTTAAGAAAAAAGGTGTTGCACATAAAAGTTTTATGCTTTCAAAATTATGAGTGCTGAGGTGGTAATGTAGTTAGTAAACAGAGAAAAAAGGAAGATGCAGTCTGGTTTGGAGATTGCATATCACAATAATTTCTAGTGTGGCAACTGTGGAAAAGATGTAGGGTTGCCACCTTTTCAAATGGCCAAAGTGGGACATTTTCGGAACACACATCAGATTTTACAGGCCGACACATACCCACGGTCAGTACAAAGGATAGAACTTTACTTTTTTGCCTAAATAAAAGCTTATTCTTGTAGCAGTTTAGTTGCTTATTCTGTTTCTTGTAACATTTAGGTATTTTAGATACAGAAATAATTATTTTATGCAACTATTACATAACATATGGGACATAATTATGTCCTACAATCTCAGGACATTTTCCATTTTTAATATTTTTTTGTCAGGACACAACTGCCCAAAGAGGGACTGTCCCTCGCAAAGTGGAACAGGTGGTAACCCTAAAAAGATGTGGCTGCTGAACATATGTGACACAACAGTTTGTTTGTGTCTTTCGGCTTTTCCCGATTGGGGGTCACCACACCAGAACTCCGGTCTGCTAATGATTGGCAGTTGATTTTTACGTACCAGCTTGCCAGGCCTGACGCACAACCTTCAATGAAGGTACGCCCATTCACGCATGTCTCCATGCAGAAGACACTCTAGTTGAGAATCGAACCGGACAGCGTCTTACTGTGAGGCGACAATGCTACCGCAGCAACATGGTCTAGAGCTTGTTTGGCAGCTTGGGAACCAAGATCTAAATGGACATCTTTGATATATAGAAATTAGTTACAAAACTACAATTTAAAACACTCAAAGAGACTTTCTGCATGCATAATAAAATTGGGAGATGGAGAGGTACACAAAAATTGTATTACAGCACTCAACAGAAGAATACCGAAGTGTCTAAAATACTTTCTCTTGGTGCTGTTATTACACTAAACACAAATTAGTTATGTTGAATAAATTGTCATCAAAGGTGGTTCAGAGTAAGGGGATGATTTAGTATAATTCTTCCCTTTTTGCCCCCAAACTATCTGGTGGTAAACGAATAAAGCTTAATGTACTACTAATTATTCTGAAATTATTAGTATACTTTAGGTTGTGCATAATCTCTAGTCTGGATATATGCACACTTGGAGAAGATGCAGAAAGTCAGGGCAATGCACTTTCCTGCTTTTATCCAAGTCACCATGCAGGATGGTGGTGATCTTTCAGTTCTGACATTCTGAGCATCATCATCTGGCCAGTGACAAACACTAGTGGCAATTGGCAATTTGTTTTCCTCAGTAAAGAGGTTGTATTTGCTCCAATAGGAGAACAAAGGATTTCATGCTTGCATGTGTAGTAAACTGTATCAGGAGTTTAACATGTGGAGAAGTATGTGCTCTCAATAGTAATCAGGAAATCACAGCAAATATATAAAGGGAGGGAGTTAAGTAAACAAAATCCCCATCATCCTTGGCATCCAGCTTTCACATCCTAGTGGCACGAACAGGGCGTCCTTGAAGGGTACAAGTCGGTCAACTTGGTGGCTGAGAGTGAGGTATGGTGATCTATGCAGGGTAGAGAAACAGAAAGCTTTTGTAAAAAATAACAAATGAGTTTACCAAATTAAAGATAAAACAATGACTGCTGAAGGGTAATGCCTGGAAATATTTTAAAGAAATTGTGGAATCAAAAGCAGCAGGGAAATTCAAAAATGCATGGGAAAGGTATTTATGTATTTATTTAAACTTGTTTGCCAGGGTGGAATACTGATAATTTCTGTCCAGTTTTGCCCAGGAAAGAAAAACAGTAAGACTTACAGTTAAATCAGGAGAGCAGTGGTATAATTATATAATTCAGTATTTATACTATGAAGAATGAGAGTTAGAAATGCAATGTTTAAATCAGGAGAGCAGTGGTATAATTATATAATTCAGTATTTATACTATGAAGAATGAGAGTTTAAAGGACAGTGATGACACAACTACAAGTACAGTATGCCAATGTGCTCAGAGCATTGTATGCATTATCTGCATAGCTTCAGTATTTACACAGAGTATGGCTGGACTGCTACTCATAGCACTGAAAGGCATATCAATGGAGAGATGAGCAGAGAAGAAAGCCCTGGAAAGGTCCCACCATATTCCTAGGTTATACAGCCATGTATGCAGCTAACAAATGCATTTGTCCTGAGTTTGACATGTGCATTAAGGATTGCATGGAGTTTAGGAGAGGAAGAAGAATCTCTAAGCATGGAAGGGGGTAATCCCCATAGTTTGGGATCTAGTGTTAAAAGTACAGTGCAGTGGAAGTACCAGGTTATTGATTTACAAGGACCTTCATTTTTGCCTGTAACAAAAGAAATGTTCCACTTGGGTGGCCCAAATGATTCTTATATTCTGACAGTTGTTCTGTTTATATAATGTTAATTTAGCAACCAGGCAACCAAGTTCAAAGTAATACATTTTGTTGGCCAGATACATAATTTGGAAATGGGATCTTTAATTGTCAGAGGTATTTATATTGACTTTTTGGCATATTTCTGAATGTCTTTGGACAGAGCTGTAGCTGACTGATGTTATGCCATTCCCCTATCTGGCATTACTAAACTGTAAGCTGAGGAGTGAAAAAAAAGTCTACCTCTGTTTTTAAAACTGTAGCAAGCACCAAGCCAATTGCTACAACCTATACTATACTATGCACTTCAGTTATGTGGCCCTGATTACATAAACAATATAGAAATTAATTTCTGTACCGGCTTTCAGAAATGGCAGTGCAGAAATGAATACCAATAATAGACTACTGATCGACTGGTATCACCATTGCGCCCCCTAGTGCATTGTACCTGGGGTGGCTGTCTCCTTAACTCCACCCTAGCTGGTAATAGTAATTTTTATCAATAAAATGCATTGTTAATGTAATAATAATTGCATTCAAAATATGCAGTCTTTATACATACTTATTATCCATGTAGTGTGTTTTTTTATCACATTCCATTAGTTAGGTAAAATGCTCTTTGCAGAGCCCTACTGCAATGGAAGCCCAGGTATAAAAATTTGATAAGTGACAATGTTAATTCTGAAATAAAAAGAGATTGATATGCAATGTTATTGCAAGAAAATATTATTATCATACTGAGGTTACTAAGTAAATAGCACATGGCAGCAGGTACAGATTAACTGGATCATTGTTACAGATAGGTATAATATTATTGTCAGGTAACATTACTGTCAGGAGAAAGTCAACATGCAAGAATACATGCATTTGAAACTGCTATTTGAAATTTATATCAGCAATAATTATTATACTGTAATACAATCCCATGTCAAATATCCTTGGGAATGATTAAGTACAAGTATAAATACTGATGGTGATAAACACTGGTCTAGTATATACAAGTGAAGTAGTGTAAGGCTTTTTATGTACCATCACCAGATATTGATATAATAGTTATAACTGCTAGCAATTAGCTATACATCAATGTAATAGTTATAACTGCTAGCAATTAGCTAACAACAAATCAAGATTTCTCAGTGATTATCATTATTCTTGTGATTTGTAGAGCAGCATGCCCATATGTTCTGTATTGTCGAATGAAAATGTTTTTATATGTATCCGTGTTAGCCAGAGAAGATGATTAAAGACGATTAATGAGAAGAGAGAACAAAGAAAGAATAAATGATGGCAGTAATGAGCTGTGGGTGGGCATAATAGGCTCATAGGTTAGTACTAAGCTAACTGCCTTTGTGAGCCATTTTAAGCCTAGCCAATTATCCCTTGCGAGGCTCAAGCCCTGCACCTTGTGTTTGCAAGGAAAACACCTTAACCATTAGGCCACCCTCCCATGTACATAAAAAGGGCCATCATTAAACTTCCTAAGAATTTCTAAGTGACTGATATGGACAGAAATACATTACTCTTTAGTTTAAAAGTAACAAAACCAACTGGAGCAAGATTATTAATTTTGTTTATTAATATTGAAACATGCAATAAAAAGTGCTTATCTTGTATGCTTTATTTGGCAGTATAACACAGCATCACAGACCACAGGAAATTATTCATTGCCAAATAATCAAAAACAAAGAAAAATAAATGATACATTTGTCTTTACAACATGTATGCTGTGTTTTTGATAAAAACTACTGAAGAAAATGCAATATTAATTTTAGTGCAGTGTTAATTTTAGTTGAAACGGTGGATAATATTTTTGAAAAAATACTCAATGTAGTAATCAGGGTTCAAATCACATAAAAAGCATAGAAATATACTAGAATCTTATCTCCAACTATGTAGGACTCCTTCTATATCCTCTACATTTCTCCTACCACTCAACATCCCACCACTTTCAAAAGCAGATGTTTATTTTATTATTAATGCATTTATCTATTTGATTTTTTTTTGTTAATTGATGTGAGCTCAAAAGGACCACTTTTAGACAGTCTTTTGGCTTTTCCTGGTTATGGGTCGCCACAGATGAACTCCGGTCCGCTAATGATTGGCAGTGGATTTTTTTTACAGTGCCGAGTTGCCAGCCCAACGCCCAACCTTCAAAGAAGGCACCACTTTTAAACAGTAAACATATATAAACAATACAATACAACATAATGTTTTACTACAGATATCTGTACTACATTGCTGTATACAGTCACAGCATGCTTAGCATACCATTTTGCTTTTCAACCTTTACAAAAACTGAATTTTGCAACAACGCTACATACATGTGATGTCAGTTTCAACAAGTGCAATTTTATTTCAGCTACAGAAATAAAGTAGAGGTAAGGCTCAAGGTCTCTTCAAGCAATTTTATTGTCAGGTTAAACAAGCTCTTTCACCATTTCGCTTCTTCAGGTGTATCAAATAACTAAATTATACCTGCATTTATACTAACCATCACATGGTCACCTGCTAAAATTCTTAAAGACATATAAACTTTAAAAACATAATACATATAAACAAAATGCTTTGTACATATACTTTCTATGTAAAAATTATTAATAAGAACAAATAAAACTTTATAAGAACTTTATAAACATTTAAACTACCTACACAATGATCTGTTTTTTAAAAAGGGTCTTAGAGGTATATGATCATTCAGTCCATGTCCATTAGTTGCTCTTAGCTTCACTATCCAGCTGGTTTCCAAGCTTTCAGTTCTCACTTTAATATCCCCACCCCTTACATATTCAAAGCATATACCTATCACTCTAAACATAAAAGTATGCTGCATACTAGTCTCCTTAACATGTTTAGCTAAGGCATTAAACATGCTCCCCTTTTTAATGTGATATATATGCTCTCTGATTCTATCCCGAAGTAACCTGTTTTCCCTACGTAAAATTTATTGCAGGTCTTAAAGGTAGCAAGGTAAACTACATGAGGGGAATCACATTTAGCACTAGTTCTAAAAGTGTGTACTACCCCTGTATCGGGATGTTTAAAAATAATATTTGTATGTATAAACTTACAAAACTCACATTTAGTACATGGTTTCGTACCCAAGCTATTGCTCTGTGTACTGTAATCCCTGGGGATAGATAATTGTCTTTTTAAAGATTTCTTATTCTTAAAAGTGAATTGTGGGAATGTCCCTATCAATTTACTTACTTGCTTATCCGAGGTTAAAATATTCCAGTGCTTATTTATGATGTCTGAATAACATTTTATATTCCTGGAATAGCTAAAACACAGCTTAAAGGATTGTGTGGTTTTAGAGTTTTCTTTCACTATGTTATTTACTAACTGTTGGGAGAAATAAGGTTTAGCTCTACTATGTCTCAAATTCTTAACAGAGTTCACACTTGAATCAATCAACCTCTGATCATAGCCTCTTTCTAATAATTCTAACTTTGTTGTATTAAGTTGTGCCATAAAATCACCCTCTATGGCATTTAATCTAGAGGCTCGATATGCTTGATTTTTTGCTACATTTCTGAATATAAATTGAGGATGCATACTGTCTCTTCTAAGAAGACTATTTACATGACAGTCCTTTCTATACATCTTAATATTTAATTTACCATCCAAATCTTGAGTGACTAAAACATCCAGAAAATGTATTGCTCTGTCTGAATAATTCAGTGTAAACTTAAGAAAATCTGTTGACATATTAATGTAATTTACAAACATTTTAAGTTTTTCTAGTGACCCTCCCCATAACAGAAAAAGGTCATCCACAAATATTCGAAAAAATAAAATTTCATTCCAGAACTCATTCTTTTCTAAAACATCTTTCTCCCATCTGCAAGTGCAATTTTATGACTAGTAAGGAATATAACTATATGTTTTACCTCATTCTATAGTTTTTTAAAACTATTTCCAAAATATCACATATTCCACTTGAAAACCAGTGTGAAAGGACAAAGATACAAAGGTGGGATGGGGAAGAAAAGCCAAGTGTCCTAAGTGGTTCAAAGATAAATGCAAAGGTGGCTCAATGCTGAGATCCAGAAGCCTGAGGTTGAGGAACAAGGAATAAAACAGGCTCCTTCAGAGACATATATACCACCTAGCACTAGTCGTGGTAGGGCATTGTTGTTCCTTCTGGACTAAGATGTACAGGAAATAATGGTCCTGAGCTGTGAATGGAACAGTAATTTATTTATTAGTTTATTCATTTTAATAATAATCATGAGGTATGAGCGAAGTGGGAAACAACATCCTTTTCTCCAGTACTTACCTTTCAGATAATGAGGCCCTGACAAGGATGAGAAGGTCATGGTCAACCTATGGAATAGAGACTCCTTTGTCCACTGCATTCTGTTAACAGAGGGCACCAACTAATTTGCAGCTGTTTTTTGGTGTCAAAAGAGGGAGTGAAATTTAGTTTGATCCTAAATGTTGAATCTGTGGTGTCATTTTTATAAGATATTTGATGATGCATGGTTGTCTGTCATCCAGAAATGATTAGATACACTAAGATAAAGGCAAAGTATTTTAGAGTTCAGGATAGGATGTCATAGGAGCCCGATATTTCCATGATGGCATTTGATTTCTCTCCTTCCTTTTCCTTACTGCCCTGTGTTTTTGTGGTAAGACTTAATCTGTTATTAATTTAGCTGCACAGTAATATATTCTATTTACTTCTCTTATATCACATAAATTTCTATGAACAGTCCTAATTACTATGTTCATTTGTTTTATCAAACTTCGAACTTCTTGGGTTTTATTGACTTTCTATAGTCTAATTCTTCCATTGATCTTAATATGTCTGTCCATCTTTATTAAATCAAGCAACTCTTCTCTTAGATCATTTTCTTCTAAACTGAGGGCATATTCTTTGTTCTCCATTTCCTGCAGGCATTCTATAGAAAGTTGCAGAGCATCTTCCTGGGCCACATTCTCTTCAGTTTCATCCTGTGTCATCTGATGCTCTTTTATATGAGAACCGTCTGGCCTATCACTCCACAACATTGACTGCATCAGAGTTGCCACAGTTTCCTGTCCTTTCCCTTGCTGTACAACTCCAGCTAAGCTTTTGTACTGGTTTCTTATGGGAGGCTCCACAGTATCTTCATATGGCAACTGATCAGATGTTACCCGCTCCATTGGTTTCTCCTTAATGTAGGAATCCATCACTCTGTCTCTCTGTGATTTTATCAGAGTTTGATTTTCTACACTAAATTGTTCACTTCAGAGGTAATCTCTAACCTCAATTTCTAGTTCTTTAAAATCTTCACGACTAATCCTCTTTTCTACTTTTTCTCTTTGTTTTCTTATTATTTGTTTCCATATCTGGATGCCTTTGCCTGTATTTCTCTTCAAATATCTTTGGTGCTGTTATTTTTGTATTGCTTAGTTTTGATTTCTCCTCTTCATAAATATTGCACCATATTATATCTCTTTTCTTTCCCATGTCCATATTTCTTCTTCAGATGTCTCATGCTTTTGCTGTTTCTCCTTATTTGGGGGACTCGTTGTCCCATCCTGTTGTGATATAACCTTTGTTAGACTTTCTACATTCAATCCTTCACTTCACGGTATTCTGTTACTTCAGCTTCTATTTTTTAAACTTGTTCTTTACTAATCTTCTGTTCTACATTCTCTCTTTGTGATCTTATTTTTTGCATTGTGAAATGTTCCATATCTAGATGCTTTTGTCTGTATATCTCTTTGAACATTTTTGCATAAATATTGCACCATATCAAATCTGTCTTTCTTTCTTATGTCTACATTTCTTTTTTATACCTTTCAAAAATCTCTAGATTTTCTTCTTTATATTTTTACACTTCCTCAGTTGCTGCTTTTTCCAGACAGCCCAAGATTCCTTGGTCTATAAAATGTTTTTCATAAATCTGTTGTATTAATGAACACAAATTTATATCTGAAGCTTCTGACAGTTTTTTTCTTGTGCAAGTATTTCTCTTTCCTCTATTTCTTTCTTAATCATTTTGTATATCTTCTGTCTGGAAATGCTGGGTTTCTTGCATAATAGTAACAATATAAAACATAATTCTAATCATCACTAGTCCACTCTCTCATTTTTATGACTTTTTTCACCTATCATTTTTATTTTTTGTAGACTACTACTTTCTTCTACAACAGGTGGGGGGGGGCTATCCTCCTCTTAAGCCTGGCCTGGCCCCATTGTAGGAATGCTTCCTTGTCTTGAGGATTCTATACTGTCATTTTTTTCCAGTCGTGGCACCAGTGCACCTACCAGAATTGGGCACTTTTTTATCCTGGGTTTTGTGCGTTCAGCTATCATTTTATTTTTATTTTTAACCTACTTTTGTCCATAATATGTGCTGTATAAAATACAGTTAATATATCAGTGTCATATTGGTGAGATTTTGTGAAAAACAGGGTCCACCTTATGAAGATACTCACCAAGACTTTAGGATGAATTTAATTCCAGCAATACTACTATCCATTGCTTGTTCATTTATCATCTCTACATTCAGACCCCATATATCTCCAGAAAAGTTTTTCCTACTGTATTGAAAGAGCTCACAGAGCTATTGGAAAACCTGTTCCTCATTCCTCATCTTCTCCTCCAAGATCTATTTTTATAACATTTTTATCTTATACAGACAAAAAACTAATATTTAAAACTGCGTGAAGGAAAGCTCATTTAAAATACAAAGAAAATTAAATCAGATTTGATAATGAATATTCATCTAAAACAAGAGATCTGAGAAAAATTTGTCAAAAATAATGACCTTATACCTATGATGGAAAACATGAACTGGTCATCTCCTTCTCTGAAAAGAACCTCTGATAAAAAATACATGGACTGATATGAAGAAAAAGAAACAAAAAACAGATTATTTTTCAACTTGTACCAACATCTCAAAATCGGGTCTATATCATATGAGCAAATCGCACAAATTGTGAACGCTCATAATATCGAAAGTTCCAGACCTTGAACTTGCTATTGTGGGGGGCTGTACCCCCACCCACCCCATCAAATATATATTCCAACTACGAGATCACACTACAGTGAGGAAAGGGCAAATATCCCATTCTTCACTGTACCGCAATCTCAGAAAATACACTTTGAGGTCCAGTACATTCGATATTATGAGCATTCTCAATTTGTGCGATTTGCTCATATGATATAGACCCTCAAAATCTGCAATCATAAAATAACTGCTACTTCTGAACAATTCTTTATTTTTACTCCATAATTATTCCTAGTTTCAGTCCAATAACACTTAACGAGTCTTTAATTTCTAATGATGAAAGCAACTGAAAACAAAGATATTATCTGGGTTATACACTGCTGAAATACACATTATTGAGAATGCATGCATCATTTTCTGGACTCTATTTATCTCACTTTTCTTATGTCAGTCAAATGTAATTGTCTTCACACAGGTAAAGTTCTCCTTCAAATGTCTTTTTATTTTTTAAAAATGTTCCTAAATTATACCTTTGATATATCTTCTTATACTCATAGTTGCTTTATTATTCATATTATTTCAAGAATTGACAGTATTGTTTAATTTCATTTTTCTTAAAGATTGCTTTCCCTATAATACTAGTTTATATAATAGACTGCCTGTCTTTATTTTGTTCACTTTCACTTTTTATTTATTTTGGGTAGATGTGTTTTCTTTCTTTCTTTCTTTCTTTCTTTCTTTCTTTCTTTCTTTCTTTCTTTCTTTCTTTCCTTCTTTCTTTCTTTCTTTTTGTTCCTATTGCTTTTTGTCTCATTTTTATTTGGGGTAAGGATTGGAATTATTTCATGCTATTTTGTATTAATTGTTATGTGATTGCATCTGTGGAAGGGGAACATGTTTTCATTGTTCTAGTTTGCTTAAATACTTGGGAGATTTTCTTTTCTTTTCCTTTTTGTTTTTTTTTTTTTTTTTTTTTTTTCTGGTTTTGGTGCCATTTAATTAAGTGAAAACTTCTTCAGATCATCGTTTGTATATATAGATATATATATATATATATATATATTTTTTTTTTCTCCACTTACCTTAAGCCATACTTCTCAAGCTTGATTCATTGATTTGTAGCAGTTTGTAGCAGTCTAACACACTTAACTTATGCAATGGTTTCTCCTGCATTAACGTTTTTCATCAAACTTATCATGCTTCCATTATATCTCTTTCTCCCTATGGTGGACAGTGACTTCAAATATATATATATATATATTTCCATACTTGTCTGGCCATTATTTATATTTTTATTGAAGAGTAGTAACTTTGGTGATTCACATTTTAATTTATTTTAATTATATTTGTTGAAATAAGGCAGATAACTCGTTTACTGTTTTACTATTAGCTTTACTGATTGGGCTTTATTGTGGGTTCCCTATTACATCATTGAAGATGTAAAATCTTGAATGACTCTTCATCAAACAGGAAACAATGAAAATTTAAAAGAGTGAAAGGGCATATAAGCAATTTCTTTCCCTGGGAAAGAAATGGCTTGGCCTCCTCCATTACTTTGCCATTTTCCCCATTGTAGTGCAATCTTGGAGTTGGTATATTTAGTTAGGCGGATGTGAGGGCACAGCTCCCCATGCTGTGGGGTGTGGGGGTGAAGCCTCCCACTTTGGTTTGTTTGTAGTGGTTTTTTTTTTTTTATTGGGCCAAGCAATTTCTTTCTCAGGGAAAGAAATCGGTAATATGCTCTTTCAAATATTCGTTTTTAGTTCGATGAAGACACGTTTGAGATTTTGCATCTTCAATGATATAATAGGGACCCTTTATCATGTTATAACTGATTTCTGACCATTTGATTCTGACATGCACATACATGTTTCAATGCATTTCAGAGTTCTGTTTTTTCTTTTTTTTCTTCTCTTTTTCATTCATAAATGAACTATCAGCATTATAATAGAGTTATGATTAATACTGATATGAACATTTTATGAAATGAGGATCTAAACAGCTAAAAACTGTACAAAATTACATTCTGTTTAATCACAGCTGCTTTCACCTACAGTCAAATTAGTAACTATCTGTATACATATAAACTTTTATTCATAATATGTCAACATCTATTGGTGCCAAAACAGAAAGATAATGGTCTAATCTATTAAATGCATCACTTTTTTTTCTTTTTTAGACAGTGAGTTGGTAAAGTTGTTATTTCACTTACATCTTCTCAGTACTGCTATCACAAAATAGCAGGTTTTGCTGTCTGTTTGGAAGGTAGTTTGAATCATTAACATCTATGTAATGGCTCTATCAATAGAAATAGGATAAACTGAGATTAGTCTTGCTGACTTAAAACATGTACTTCAAAATATTGATATCATTGAATCATACAGAATAGCTACCTGCAGGCTCCCAAATTCACATGTTTTATGAAACCTGTAAGTTATATGGGTCTATATTATATGCTCAAAGAGACTTTTCTTGGAACATGTAATCATCGACCCCCTAAAGAGTGAACACTCTAAAGCGTGAATAGCCATATCCGCAAATTTTTTCCTCTGGGGAAAAAATTCAGTTGGTTGTTATCGGGAATTTCCCTTTTCCCCAACATAGAGCAATCTAGAAGTTGGTATATTTAGTTAGGGAGGGTATGGGTGGGCACAGGGTTTTGAAGTTTGTGTTTTTTCCTGAGGAAAATATTTGCGGATGTGGCCATTCATGCTTTAGAGTGTTTGTTCTTTAGGGGTCACTGATTATATGAGCAAAGAAAAGTCTCGAACATATAATATAGACCCAAGCCATATTACTATCAGATTTGCTCTTTTATGGTTAGATAGTTTTAACAGTTCTGTTAATAATTAGTTTTGATACATTTAGGAAAGTGTGCTTTACATCACATGCTAATGAAGTAATGAACTCATCTAGCAACAGTAAGGTGCTGTTATCATATTTATTTATTATTTATTTTTATTTTACATTTGTTGATAGTAGTATATAACTGATTTGCAGACATCTAATTTCTTTTTTTTTTCAATAATAAATCTTTATTGTTTTAGCATTTTCCATACAAACTTAAACAAAACAAAAAATATTAATACTTTCTAACTATCCTATCTAGTTCAATCCCAAAAACATATATACAATATTTACATGAATGCCTCCAAATGTAACATCAAGTTATACAGAAACATAACAGACATCTAATTTCTAGAAAAGAGAAGACGAAAGTAGAATAAAATGAAAGGAAAAGGGGAGAATGAATAAAAAGAAAAAAAATAACTGTAACTACAAGGATGGATGAGCTTGTTACTTATTCATGATACTGGACACATCCACACACACATATATACACACACACACACACACACACACACACACACACACACACACACACACACACACACACAAACACAGACACACACACACACACACACACACACATGCACACACGCACATATATAATAGGTATATTCCCTTATCGCCACTGTAGCATGCTTCAGTGCTGCAGTGTTTCCTTTTTTGTTTTTATTACCAGTTCAGTGAATTGGTATTCATGAAAGTGTATTTTTGTTTAAGTGCACTTTTGCTTACTTGGGTTCACACTTTTCTTTTTTGAAATAATGATATTTTAACAAGGAAAGTAGACCCATATATATATATATATATATATATATATATATATATATATTCATTTTTTTTTTCTTTCTTAATTCAGTATTATATCTGTATACCTTTTACAAGGAAAATAAAAGGAGAAAGGGGGTGAGATGAAGGAGAATTAGAGATAGTTGGGGAAGTTAGGTAAAGGAAAGTGGAAACATGGAGTAATTATTTACTGCATCATTATATAACAGTTTCATATATATCCTACATGTTTATATTTATCTTTTGAATATCATGATGGCTCATACATACGCTTATCAACATTACAATGTCTCCATTAAATAATTATTTACTTCAGAGCTCAAATAGATAAATAGGCTTTATTTTTCTTCCTAATTCTTCAGCTTATATATTGGCAGGGTAGTGTTGGATAGTCTGATAGTTTTTTTTTATTAGCTCTTGGACTAGGAAGCTTGAAAATTTCATGTTTGTAGTTAATATGTGTTATATATAACATCATTATTTCTATTCAATGTAGTTCTCTTTATTTTTTTTCCTCACCTGAGCTGCTAATTTCTTTGCTCCACAACTATAACAGGCATTTTGTTACTTACTATGTTACATTGTTTTTTTTTTCATCAAAATTAGTAAAAAAAATATCCAGTTTATCAAAATAGATGGGTTTATCATTGTTATCTTTAAAGGTTAATAGTTTAAATAATCTGAAAAAAAAGATCAGACTTGACACATTATCTTAATATCAAGAAACTCATATTAAACAAATAGAAAATGATATTTGGAACATGGGTAAATATATAATTATAGTTCAATCTTCTTTAAAAACTAGAAAGAGGGGTCCTGATACTTTGAAAGAGAAGTATAGATTTTCCACAAATTATTTATAAATACGAAGATCAGGAAGGTCTTCTTGCACTTGTAATTTTTAAGTTTAATAATATGCTATGTAGTATAGTAAATCTTTACTGATTTACAGTTATGGGTCAAAATATTTAGACACAATTCTTGATAACTATAAAGGCAATTTAATTATTGATGGTGACTTCAACCATATTTGAAAGTTCTGATACCAGCAATAAGAGGAAAACACTCATAAAATTTATTGATCACATCTCTTAATTCAAATGATACATTCAATAGGAAGATCCATGTTCATTGCTTTTTTCCCATCAGGATTATAAATATGGCACACAGACTAGAATATCTAGAATACTAGTCTCTCAAGATGTAATTTGTAGAATTTCAAATTTTAACATCATTCATTGTCCTATTTCTGATCATAATGTTCGTATTTTAAAATTTCAAACTAATTATTACTACTACTAATTAATAATATCCTTCTTGACTAAAATCCCTGCATATATAAATAAATTCAAGAGTTAAAACCTCGGTTACTCTCTGAACAATTTTTTTTCTTGGAATTCTATAATACTTCTGACATTAACATAGCCAGGATTTGTAATTAATTAAAAGCTTAGATATTTGGTAATATTTTAACTTGGTATAAAAATAAAATCAAGGAATGTGATTCAGAACTACAAAACATTCAAACACAATACCAAGTGGCCAAATTTAAAAATATTACAAATAATAAATCTGTCATAAAAGAAATAGATTAAATAAACAGTATGTTGACATTTTATCTCATACATCTAATCAAGCTCTTGATAGATTAAAAATTACCTTTCATTCTTTATTACCCAATCATATGCATAATCTATCAAAAAGAATTAAGATGCAATCAAAAATCAATAATGTTTTAGATGTTAAACATGAAGGAAAAAAAAATCTCTACAGATATTGGAGAAATTCTTGATGCTGTTAGATTTCACTATATCTCAAAATATAAATCCTGATCCTAAAACTATAACTCTGACATTAAAGCTTGATAATCTTAATATTAACAAAATCCCATCAAACTTAAAAGATGATTTACATAAACACATTTCATATAAAGAAATAGCAGATACATTTAAAAAATCAAACTCTAATAAAGCTCCAGGCATGCGTGGGATAATAATATAAATCTATACATGTTTTCATCCCTATAGTGTATCTTTTTTCATAAAACTCTTATTGAGATTTAATCTCAGGAAAAGATTCTACCTTCCTGAAAATATTCATTAATTCAAAACTTTGCTCGTCCTACAGATCTATTTCACTTTTAAATAATGATTATACAATTTCCATGTCTACTATTACTGACAGAATAAAAGAACCATTAGTTCAGATAATTAGTTCTGACCAAACAGGTTTTATATATCAAAGACAAGCTCATGATAATATAAACATATATTATCTTTTATAGATTTTTTTGAATAGAAAGAACAAAGATGTTTTATAAATTAGTCTGGATATTAAAAACATTTGAGTCTTTGAATTGGGATAATTTATTGAAGGTTTTAGAACTATTTGATTTTCCTAAAAGTTTTATTTCACTCTTAAAAATATTCATAAAAATAATGTATATGTTAAAATTTGCCCCTTTATTTTGGGATATATTTCTCTGACTAAAGGTACTAAACAAGGTTGTTCAGTCTGTCCATTGAAGTTTTTGCTGTTTTAATTTGAACAAGTCCAAATATTACTGGCATAGATATTTTTTTAATCGTTATTCGTCTAAAATTATGTTATTTGCAGATGATGTATTGTTGACACTTCCAAATTCAAGACCAACTTTTTCTGAATGAGAATGTACAATAAAACTGTTTCAAACTATCTATGGACTTTAAATTGATAAATCTAAATCCAATTTTATAGTGCTAAAAAATCAAATACAAAAAAAATCATATTATTTGCAATCAAGTCTCCTCACTTGAATACTTAAGTATTATTTTACTGACATCTATGGACAAGATAATTGTCAATTATGATAATATTATAAATATAATAAAGAACCTTACTTCTAAATGGAACAAGCTTGTTATTTCATTTGAAGATAGACTTCAGTTAATAAAGATGATTTTTTGCCTAAAATACTGTACATAATGCAAGCCCTGTCTCTTTTTCCAAATAAACAACATATCAGTGAAATAAGTAAACAATTATTCAAATTTTTCTGGTTTCCTAATAAACCTAGAATAGCATTTCTTCATCACGTTAAACCTCGGGATGTTGGGGTAATCAGATTTCCAGATATTGATATTTATATTAAAGCATAATTTTTAATTACATTAAACTGGGTTTATCTTAATTATAATTCTAACTGGAAAACTTTACATTTAACTCTTCTTAAATTTAAGAATGATATACTAGCTAATAACAATTCAACTAATCTAGATAATTTCTATTGGAACTATCTTTGCAACTTCATACAGTATACTATTTTTCCTCTTCAAACTCAAGCCATTTTAATATTATAATAAAATATTTGAGAAACACAATTCTGTCTAATATAGATGTTAAAATCTTGTTTGAATCTATAATTCCTTTTAGTATTACTAATTTTGTTAAAATAAAATGCACAGTAACATATTTTCTGTTTGGGAAACAAAAAATGTTGTCTGTTAGCAACACTGTTTTAAAGATCTGAAAGCTAAAGATGCTCAACAACTTATTATACAGTTTGATTTGAACTCCCAGGTTTGGTTATTATAACAAATTGTGAAAACATATACCCAGGCACTATGGTTATCTCTCACTCACACTTTAAAGAAAATTCCAAATTAGTAACTTTTTCTATTAAATCATATATAACAACTCAAAAACTGATAATTTAATTTTAAAATTCTACAAATATTTATTGAATATAAAATACATTTAAATTATAAATTCTGAAACCGTATCACATTGGGCCATGCTTCCCATTTTACTTCTTAGAATAAATCTCAAATATTATTCGCTGTCAAACATACTTCTTGGTCTCACCACTGGAAATGTTTACATAGAGCCATTTTAACTCCAATTAAAATAGCCATATTCAATGGAAATAATGGTATATTGTGTTGGAGATGTTTTCTAGAATGTAAAGCTGATTGGTTACATGTTTTCTTTAACTGTTCCTCCTTGAGCTTATTTTGGTGTAACACAGATGATTTTTTACAGCCAGATTTTCTGATACTTTTTCATTGTCTAAGTTTTTAAACTTATTTATTGTGAATGATGGAGCTGATCTGAAAAACGCTACTCATTTTCTCTTATGGACAATTACTGCAGTTGCAAGGAAATGTGTTACTAAAAATGAAGAAAAACCACACTACCATCTTTTAAAGATTTTCACTCCTTCTAAAAAGAACCAGCATTTAGATAGAATACAGTAAAATAACAAAAGAGTCATTCCAATCCATTCATTAATAATCCTTGGACAAAAGTGATATCTCTTACTGACTTTTATCAGCAGAATTATGGCTCTAATGATTAGAGAACTAAAGGAAGAGGAAAATGAAAATATAATGAAATTATTTTTTTCTTGTGTACTTTTTTTAGCTATAAGACTATCATTTGCTGTTCTCAGGCCTTTGTACATATTTCACATAGTATACATTTATTTTTCCTTTCTGGTATTTTATCTTTATCATTATACTACTATTATATTTGAATATTTATTACTTTTTTTAAAAAAGAACAATCAATTTTCATTGAATAAAAAAGAAACACAAATGTGTCTATTAGTTTGAAAGATATGATGTTATTTGATCTTTGAGACATGCCTTTCAGAAACATCAGTACTTTTTGATTAAACAAAAATACATTGATTAGAAAACTAAAGAATAAATCCACGCATCAAGTCCTGAAAGACAAAGGAGAAATGACAGAATGTTGGGAACAGCAGATGCTAGATCTGAGGAATATACTAAGCCTGGATACCAATTCCAGAATGCAAAACATGAAAATTATAGGTGTTTCAGGGATGCACCAAAGCAGGACTTAAAAGGGAGATAAGCACTTTAATAAACTTGAACTTGAAATTAAAAGTTATAACAAAAGAGAAGTCAGAGATAACTGAATTTTCCATAAGGACTGTTATAATCAACAGAGAGTGGGATAAAACATCTGGAGTCCCACCTCACCAAAGAACAAGCCTTATGGTTGGTTCATCTAAAACTGGTGGAGGATTACTTGCTTGTGTTGCACTGATCCTGTTGACTTAACCAACCTGCTAGCAGATATGTTTAGTGAAAACTTCACCCCCATCCCCCCAAAGGCACATTCAACATCCCCAATACTTGTCCCACACCTCAAGTGTTAAAGACCCTATCCAAGGCAAAGACCACAGCTTCCATGAGACCTGATAGTATCCCAGGCTGTATTCTGCAACATCTCCAGCAAAAACTAGCCTCATCATTGAGCACCATATTCAACCATAGCCTAAGTACAGGCTTCATTCCAGCAGAGTAGAGAATTGTATCATCATCTCTTTGCACAAAGGTGGTGCCACTACTTTCCCTGGAAATTATTGCCCCATTAGCTTGACAAGTCTGATCTGTAAGGCCATTGAGCATATTATTATGGACCTCATAAACAAGGACATAGGCAACCTCCAAGCACTTGACCCTACCCAGTTCGAATTTATCAAGGGTGGATCTTGCCTGTTGAACTTGGTTGACTTTTTTGAGACTGTCACCAAGGCACTGGATGAGGGAAAGTCAATACATACAGCTTACCTTTATTTGGCCAAAGCCTTTGACACAATCCCCCACTTGGGAATCATCAAAAAGCTAACACAACTTGGCATAAATCCCTATCTCATCAGGTGGGTGGCCAACTTGCTCACTAATAGGACCCATAAGGTCAAAATAGGTGCCACCTTCTCTGACAGCAGACCTGTCACTAGTGGTGTCCCCCAAGGATCTGTCCTGGGACCCTTATTGTTTGGCATCTAGTTCTCAGAGGTCCAGACAAAGATAAAAGGCCTGTGGCTGACCAAGTTTTCAGATGATTGTAAGTTGGATGCTGTCAATGACTCCCCAAATTATGTTAACAGACTTCAAGAGGATCTCACAGCAACAAATGGCTGGTGCCAAGTCATAGCCTTAAGTTAAATGCAAAAAATGTATTATCATACCATTTGGCAAAAACACGGCCCCTACTGATTACCACATTAATGGCAACCCCCTAAACACACAACCTGTGGTGAGAGACCTGGGTACACAAGTTGATAACAATCTCACATCTGACCATCATGTAGCTCCAGTAGTCAGAAAAGCCTTATACTTGGTTCATCTCATAAGTGAAGGGATTGCATCCAGAAAAAGGCGGTTATTACCTCTCTGTACTTCTTCCTTATTAGGCCAATAATTAAGTACAATGCCCTATTTGGTATGTACCTCTCCAAACACCTTCACCAACTAGAAAGGCCACAGAAATACCTCACAAAGATAATCCATGAACTCCAACAGCTGTCCTATGTGGACAGGCTCAAATCACTATCAGTCTACTCTGTATCATACAGATTGCTCAGAGGTGATATGTGTCTCACCTACAAGGCAATCTCAGACCCTGATCTATTAGAGATGCTCCATATCCATAAGACTAACTCCTCATGAAGTACCTGGTTGAAAGGCTTAAATCTAATATGTGACATTAACAAAACTTGCTGCAGAGACACGTTTGTCTCCCAGAGGCTGCCCCATCTTTGAAATAGACTCTGCATAGACGTCAAATAAAGAACGTCGCTGACCCTCTTCAAGTGCAACCTTGATGAGTGGATGGGTAACCACAAATTAGTCCAATGGATTCCACCTGTGTCCCTTTTTGTCAGGGGCAGCAGGTGCTGACTGGGGTTTCTTTTTTTGGGATAAACACTTGGCTAGGCTTGTAAGGGCCCCAGAGCCATTAGCCTAGTAATCTACTATGATCCTATGATCCTATGAAAGATGTCAACAATTTAATCTCATAGAAAGTGTTTTATGCTTGTTGGAAACTGCCCTGCAGATAATCTACTCAAATGCACTGATTTTTTTATGTTAAGGAGGGGGACTTCAATTGAATTTCTGAAGGAGAAGATACAGAATTCTTCTCAATGATACAACTGAAATAAAACATTCTAAGGTAGGGCAGCATGAAGTTAGGGTCTACTGTGCAGCAAATAGAGTGGTTAGAAAAAAGAAGACAGCACACTAAAGCAGCCAGTCACCTGCTAAATCCTAACTTAGTAAGTGAACATGCACATAGAACAGGAAAGGTTATGAATCTGAATAAGGTGAGCATGAAAGATAACAAGAAGGAAGTCAGTCTAAAAAAATCCCAGAAGATAAAATGGAAGAGGTAGCAGTGTAAGACATCACCCATGTACATTCCCATGTCAAGAGAAAGTAAGCAACCTCTAGGTTCATAGGTTCATAGAAGGTTACTTGGCTAATGGCTTTAGAGCCCTTACAAGCCTAGCCATATTTACCACTGAGTTGCCCCAATTGTCAATGGTTGGATGAGTGACGTTCACAGAAGTAAAGGTCTCGGGTAGTTAATACCAAGTTCTTCACAGAAATAAAGGCCTAATACCAACTTCATCTGTACAACAGGGACATGGGCGCCACCCTAGGAGTGAATTTGCAGTCACTCATCCATTGATCTAGGTTGGTTTGAAGAGGATCAAGGAGTGGCTTTGTTTCACATAAATTTGAAATGTGTTTCAGAGAAGTGGCAGTCTCTGGGAGATGTATATATATCTCTACAACATGATCTGTTCATGTCAGAGGGTAGGTTAACATCCCTGCATTGCGTGACCCTCATGCAATTTGATTTACAGATGTGTAACATTTTCATCAGGACCAGGTCAGAGACTGCACTATAAGCCAGGCACAGGTCACCCCTTAGCAGCCTGTAGGAGACAGAATACAGTGAATGGTTTCAGTCTTTCCATGTAAGACGTGCTTTGTGTACCCTGTAATTTCTTGGTGAGAAACCTTTGGGGTTTCTCCAATTCTTGCAGGTGTCTGGTGAGCTACAAGCAAAAAGGAGCATTGTACTCAATTATTGGTCTGATGAGGGCCAAGTATAATGGAATTATAACAGCCTTAGATCTAGATGTGATACCTTCACTTATAAGATGTGCCACATAGAATGATTTCCTTAACACTGTGGATACATGGTGGTTAAAATTCAGATTGCTATCAACCTGACTACCTAGATCACATACCACTGAGTCTACACTTAGGGGTGCTGTCTATAATGCAATATGCAGGGATGCCAGCTTTCTAATGAAATGGGAGTAATGAATAATTATGCTTTTTTTTGGATTTAGCTTTAATGTGTGGCTTTGTCACCAATCATTTGTATGTGTTAACCCTGTCTGCAGTATATTATCATCATTGGGGGACTTGATAATTGCTCCCAATTTGCATTTCTCAGAACTCTTGCACAGCTATAGGCCATCCATGTTTGCCTTGACTTCTGAGAAATACATTCTGAACAGCAAGTGGCCCAGCACAAAATTGGTGACTGGTCTTTTGCTACAGGTAAAGTCACCCACTTTGACAGTATGTGTCCTCTCAGTGAGCCAGTAATGTAGGGATTAATTCCCAGCTGGGAGAGTTTCTGCATATTATCTGACTGGGGAATTGTGTCAAATGCCTTGGCTAGATCAAGATAGGTGGTATGCACTGTCTTTCCCTTGTCCAAGGCCTTGGTGACTTTCTCAAAAAAGTCAACCATGTTTAACAGGCAAGATCTACATTTAACAAATCTGAACTGGGTTGGGTCCAGAGTTTGGAGATTACATATGTCCTTGTTAATAAGCTCCATAATGATTTTTCCATGACCTTGCAGATGAGGTTATTCTAGATTATAGACTTATACTTCCCAAGGTCAGTTAATGGGTGCCTTTTGTGCAGAGAGATTACTGTTGGTGTCCTCCATTCCACTTGAACATAGCCAGTTCACAGGCTGTGGTTAAACAGGGATCCAAGTGGGTCACATTTTAAGTTGTTTAAAAGGCAGCCTGGGATGTTGTCTGGTCCCATTGATGCCATGCCTTTGGCCTTGGAGAGCACCAAGATGACCTGCTGTCTTGATATAATAGGCTTAGGAATGGTGGCAGGTATAAATTGGGGGATTACTGGAATGGGCAGGGGTGTGAAGTTTGGTCCACATCTGTCAGCTAGCAAATTGGCTATTACCTCTGGATGACAATAGATGTTGTCATCCACAACCAGTTCAGCACATAGCTGTGTACCCCTTTTTAGATTTTGGACATAGTTAAAGAATACCTTCTGTTTATCCTTAGCTAGGGGGGTTATTTTTGCTTCATTATTAGCTTTGGAGGACTGGACAAGAACTGCAATTTATTTGTTTAAGCTAGAGAGAGATTTCTTCCTCTATTGCGAAATTCCCCCTTGGTCTTAGAAATTTGTTTCTTTTTCTTGTTGTATAACCTGTTTATACTAGGGGTCCACCAGGGTGGCTTGCTCTTTTGGCAAAACCTGGTTTTAATCCTGTCAGGTACAGCCAATTCTATACAACTGCTTAACTGGTTATACAGTGCATTAGTGTACATCTCTGCACAGAAGTCTATGTTATCTGCATTAGAAGGGCTTTGAAACTTCTTATACCATCAACTACTAGGAGATCATTTGTATTTGAAAAATTCTTAAGTGTTTTTGTGCCTGATGGGGTATGTGGTCTTATAATTATATCAAACAAGACTGATTTATGTTCTGATCTTACCAGGGAAGACATCACATAAGGGGGGTGCAATGCTTTCCCATCTTACTGAGTATTATGTCTCGGACATTTGAGCCTCTTGTTAGTATGCTCACTAGCTGTTCCAGATCATTTGCATTGACAAGGTCCAAGAACCTCTGAGTCAGAATGTTTGTGGTCATGCATGTTTTCCAGTTGATGGTAAAATAATTAAAACCACCCATGAGTAAAGTGTTGGGCTGTATGACAATTAACTCCAGAAAGTCTAGATATGCGGTATGCTTTTCTTTTTCATGTTGGGGGACCTATAGCTAGCTATGATGTGGAATGGGGCTTTGTCTATTTCTAATTGGACATGGAGTAATTCAAGAGAGTCATGCTATTTGATCAGTCCAGAGGTGTACTTATCTTCAGTCAAGATGGATACACCTCCTCCTTTGGTTCTTTCATGCTCAGTTTGTGGTCTAAACATATGGAAGGCATTGTAGCCCTGCACAGCCAGAGTGCTTTCTATGCCTTTAAACCATGTCTCAGTGACTGCACAGATGTCAGTATCTTCCAAAATGAGGAGTGTTTTCAGGTAGTATAGATTATTTTTTTAGACTCCTAGCATTAAGCAGTAGTGCCTTGAGTTTATCTAGAGAAGATTTTGTTACATTGGGAGGTTGGTTATTTTCACACTGTCTAAAAAAGACACAATAGGAGTGGCTAATGTTGTTGCCAGTATCCATAAGCCTATGCAAGACAGATGTAGACCATCTCTGGCGAAACAGCGTGGCCTGTCCACCATGTCATTCCAGGCTAACAAATATTGGATCCCCATTGACAGAGACCAGAAACTAAGTAAATTGTTAAAGTCAGTCATTTTTTGTTTGCATTGTGACATCCTCATGGGAGAAGATAGAATGATGCTTAAGGCTAGGTTTATACCTGCCTGGAACACATAATCTGAGAGCCCAGTTATGTCTCTCTTAATATAGTCCAGTGAGGTATGTCTCAAGTCATTCATCCCCATGTGGACTATGACAGAGTCATATCCGTACTTGTGGTTTAGTAACTTAAGTACATGAGTGACTTGACAGATCTTGGCACCTGACAGGCAGCTAACTGTAGCCCACTCCTTATCCAGCCCAGTGAGGGAAACATCAGTGTGTCTCACAATTGAGTCATCTATGAGTAATACATTAGGTTATATGGTGTTGCATCTTATTAGCTTATTTGTTGAGACACTGGTGTATGTGTTATTATGTATTGTGGCTCTTTTTTGCATTATGCATGTAAGTTGTTTTCATTTGGGAGACATCTGATCTTTTGATAAGTTACTAGTAAGTACCTCTGTATATGTGGTTTTATGTGCCGTGCCTTTATTTAGAGTGGGAAGTGTGTGTGCTGACAACCTGTTTGGCATTCAATCTGTCCTTATGTGAGAGTCTTGCCTCCAATTTCGTAGTGTAGCAACATCTGTCAGATAAAGTATTTGTTTGTTTCAGGAGTAAGTGGTTGTCAGTATACATGAGACAATTGCTACATTGCCTCAGGATGCACCTGTCTAGCAGACCAGCCAGAGAAATGATGAGAAACTGCCCATCCATGATAGCAGGCTCTTACTGTGAGTTTTATTAAGGAAGGGAATAGGTTCATTTGACAGGAGTGTGTTGGTAGTGCCAGGACTACAATAAGAGCTTATTTTTTGTGTAGGCTAAGGTTGATCAATAAGGCAACACTACTCAGTGCACAACTGAGTTGCTCCTAGAGCAGCAGAAAAGCTTGGAAAGGTTTCACTGACAGCTGTTAGTGAAAAACTGAGGGCCTAGACTTTTCTGTCTATATAGGGCATGGCTAACTATTGCTGCAGAAAGGCTTAAATATGAGCAAAGAGAAACACGTTTTAAGCTAATTACCCATCAGGAAAATATAAAATATCCCTGCCACTAGCAATCTCCAACTCAGGACAGGTTAGATCAGCACACTGCTGTGTAAAACAGTAGTAGTCAGTACAGTTTTTTGTTTGCAATAAAGTGCAAAACTAACAGCAAATAGCTTAAGAAACTGATAAAGTACAGTCACAGTTTATAAGAGAAGTGCAAAACATTATTATTTTTGTCTTTTCAGTACTAGATTCTCAACAATCAGTAGCAAAGTTTATAAGTGATGAGCAGTTCTGAGTATCTCGGCCAAAGCCTGTGCAAACATGAGGCTTAATTATGAGCAAAGATAAACAAGATTTTAGCTAACTATCAGTCAGGAAAGTGCACAATAAGCCTTCCACCAGCAATCCCCAGCTCAGACATGTTAGATCAGCACACTTCTGCAACAAGGATGCAGAAAAACATCTTCTTGATGTACAACAGCTGGTTTGGAGCCCAAGTGTAACTTTGGAGCCCAGGGGTAACAAGAACATACAAACTACATAGAACAGCCATACAACTAAGAGATACAATGTAATACAGTGCATTTAACTAATTAAGGCAGCAGCAGACAGTGCAGTTTTTTTTTAACTGCTAAAGTGCAGTCACAGTATATAAGAGACGTGCAAAAAATACTTATAGCCCTTTTGTGTGCTTCCCAACTCAAACAGACCAGGCAAACACCTACTGCCACTAGATGAATAATACCAGTCCTCTTAATGTAAAAGCATAGTAAAGGAGTGTCTGGAGTGAAATGCTACCATAAACAAACTTAAATATACAAATACAGCAGTGTACTTTAAACAGCTTATAAAAGTGTGATTATTAAATAAAAGTACTTCACATTGTATAAATGAAACAAGAGCCACTCAATTGCATAGAGTTTATAAAGGCACTAAAATAAGATAAGCTGATTAATAAGCCCTCCAGCCAATAAAACTACATCCAGATTCCTCAAGTGTTTCCCCATCCTAAACAGACCAGGCTACCTCCCACTGCACTAGATGGAAAATTCACTGACCTCCTGATGTAAAGAAAATGCTTGATAGAGTGTGAAAATACAATTATTTATGCAGCAGCTAGATCGATAATGAATTCAGGGCAAGTAAATCAGTAGAACAGACAATGAGATGCAAAATTCAGTATAAGCACGAGGAAATTCAAGATACAAACAGCAGTGTAGAAAGCAGAAATCTTATTATACTCAATTTACAGTAGGGGGTGAGCAGATTAAACCCAGCAGGTTTAATAAAATAGATCAGCTAAGGGGAGGGAGGATGGGAAAAATGAACAGGGAATTACCAGCAGTGCTTTAGTTTATGCAGGCTTTTTTAGAAAAAGACAAAGGCCCAGAAATTCGCTGTGTATTTAGGTATCAGCCAAGAAGCAATTTAACCAATGAAAAAAGACAGCCTTGATAATTTTTTTTTTCCTCAAACATTTTTTTTTATTTTCAAGTAAAATAACATTTGCATAATATTTTTAAATATCATTTTAAACAACTATATACAATATTTACAATAGCCTGACCTTCAGTTATATATACTGTATGTTATTAAATATAGACTCAACAGATCAGTTATCAGAGATACAATATTGATTATTGCAGAGTGTCCAACAAAGATATAACTTTCTTCCAAGGATTATTTACCAATGGCCTGGGATAGATTCGTAGTTCTTTGATTTTTATTTCCATCGATGCAGCTGTCTTCAGTAAAGTGTAGAATTCTGACAAGGTTGGGGGTGTATTTGAATTCCACCTTCTGGTTACGCATTTCCTAGATATAGCAAGTATTGTCCATAACAAATACATATTTGTCTTCTTCAGGTAGGGGCCTTCATTTACATTTAGTGTAATCAATACTTTAGTTAAGGTAAAGGATTCATGAAATAAAGCTTATAAAAAATGATTGATTCCATTCCAATATGATTTAATTTTATTACATTCATAAAAAATATGAATCCAATCTGCTTTATTTGACTTTTCACACCTCCAGCAAAAACAATTTGTAGTAGTACTGATCTTTTTAATTCTATCTGGTGTTAAAAATGCTCTATGTAAGTATTTCCAGTTAAATATTTTCCAGTACTGTGTGTTAGAGGTGTAATTAACTGATAGTAAGATGTTAGTTTTAATTTCTTCTGTTAACTGCGATGACTGACCTTTTGTTAAGAACTGCCAGTATGATGGTTTGGGAATTGTTTTATATGTTATTAACTCTTTATATAGATTTGAAATGGAATTTTTCTTTTCACAACTATTATATATAAATTTATACAGAAAATGTATTAGATGTGGAATATCTTTAAATGAGGAATTATTAATTAATGTGCATAAATCTTGAGTGTACATTAGAATGCTTTGTAAGGTTAACCAGTCCTATGTTGGAATATTGTAATCAGTTTTTATCATATGTATATCTAAAACATTTAATTTATTTACACATTGAAGCCAGCATAAGAATCCATTTTGTTCCCGGGAGGTTATTGTTTCCCTATATATTTTGTGAGGAAAGTTCTTAGTGATGGTAAATGGGGTAAATGATTAATCAGAGTTGTTTTAGAAGGTTTTGTTACATTATATTGTATACTTATGCATAGTATGTACTAGGGTTTGTTTGATTTGTCTACTATTAAAAATTATTTTAACAGATTAAATTAATTTGTTAATATAGCCGTTGTTAATTCTTTCCAGTTGGTAAAATCACTTGGGTTTATCCAGTCTATTGTAGTTTTAAGCACAGATGTTTTTATATGTTTCTATTTCTGGGAAGCTCAATCCTCCTTGTTTCCAGGGTCTAATGTGATGAGTTAGAGCTACTCTATTCTTTTTGGGATACCATAAAAATGTTATTAAACATGAGTTTATTTCTTTAAGAATGCATCTTTCGGGAATTAACTGTATTGCTAATGCTACATATAGGGCCAGATTCACAAAGGCTTGCATGGAGTCTAAGAGTAGAGTAAGACTCCATGCAGCCAACATGTCTTCCAAGTGATCCAGGAACAGCTGGTAGGGGCATGTAAGAGAGCTCCTAAAACTCCTCTTACACGGACAGGGCTAGGATATGCAAATTACCTCATTTGCTGCTGAAAGGCATGCAAATGAGGTAAAATTGCAATTCAGGAAACCCTAACCTGTCCAAGTAAGTGTAGTGTTATTTGCAGAAATGTACTCCATTGACAACTGAGTACGGTTCTGCAAATAGCAAAACGGAGCCATGACAGCTCCAAAAAAAGGATGCATTCAGTCGAGGAAGCATGCCAATGGCCAAAAATATGGCCAATTGGCAATGTCCACCAATGCAAAAATAAAATAAAATAAATTAATTTTTTTTTACGATCGCCGATGTTTAAGCATAGTGCAGCTCAAATGCGGTGCGCTCTAAAAAACAGAAAATCAATAATTAAAATGCATACATGTGGATTTTATAGTTATCCCTAATATACAATGCAAAGGAATGGCAGTCCAAAGACAACATGGCTACCGAGTAGAGGTTGCTAAGGGAGGAAGCACAGTCTAAGAGTTGTAACTAAGCATTAGTAGGCAATTCTATGCAAATGAGGGTAAGGATAGTGAATCACAAGTTTACAAAGCAAAAGAGCACAGTCAGTGTAGTGTAGGAGTAGGATAAGGGGTGTAACAGAGTAGAAGATAGGTGACATCATAAGGGGGGTATTTCTGAGAGAAATGAAGCTCATTAGAGTAGAGTGGCATGTGTCTGCTGTCAGATACTAATCACTAGAAGAGGTGTGTCAATAGGTACCCTAGCTAAAGGCAAGAAATTGAAGGTGTATGCCATGAACAACACCAAAGTTTCTTGTAGAAATGTCTGCTATGTGTATGCGCGCGTGTGCACGCCTGTAAAACCGAGTAAGCCTGTGTGCGCGCGTTTAAGCCGGAGTAAGCAAGTGTAAGGATGTTGAAACCCGTGTAAGCGCGTTTGCACCTGTGTGCACGAGTGCTAGTAAGAATAAGCAAGTTGTAGCCCGTGTAAGCATTTGTGCATGTGTGTGAGCTGGTGTGCGCATGTTTGCGCTTGTGTGCACGGCGCTGCCCCCCTGAGGAAACAGAAAGAGAAAAGGAAGCACAACAAATAGTAGAAAGTTAACCAGGGAGTACTAGCAGAGCTAGCAGGTGAAAACAATCAGAATCAGGCAATTACACAGGCAGTACACTAGCCCAGCCCAGCACTTAAAACTCAGCAAACAACTTTCCACTATGCTTTTCTCAGAGACACTGCAACACTGCAGTAAGCTAATAGAAGTGAAAACTGAAAAAGCTTTACTGAGACAAAGAAATGTTAGGGGCTGCCATTGCTGTTATAAGGTGAATATGCAACATGCTGAGGGTGTTGACAAAGCGAATGCTGCTGCTGAGCAACCCACAGTGAGGAGACGGAGAAGAGTGTAAAGGCCTAGGGTAACCTAACAGGGGCTACATGAGCTGGAGATAGTGGAGCGCTATAGAGTGGACAAAGACCTCATGCAGCAAATTGTTGAGCTGTGCAGGCCACACCTCACACACAGAACCAACAGAGGGGAGCCCATCCCAGTCAAAACCAAGGTATGTGTTGGACTAAGAATACTAGTAACAGGTACCTTCCAGAGACCAACTGGCGATATGATAGGGATTTCACAGGCATCGGCATCCAGGGTACTGCACCAGTTCCTGAATGCCATGTCAGCACATGTTGGTGATCATGTATATTTCCCCAATTCCCGTGAGGTATTGGCCAGCAATATGCGTCTCTTCCAGCAAATAGCAGAATACCCTGAGGTAGTGGGTGCAATAGATTGCACGCACATTCGCATCAAAGCACCAGCTGGTGAGTGGGGTAGGGTCTACTATAACCGCAAGGGTTACCCCTCCATCAACTGCCAGGTCGTGTGTGATGCCCAGGGCATAATAATGAATGTGTGTGCTGGCTGTCCTGGAAGCTACCATGAGTACCATATCTGGCATCTGACACAGCTGTACCAGATATTTGCCAATGGGGACATCCCTCATGGTCACCTAATGGGGGTGCTGGATATGCACTTGAGCCGTGGCTGATGACACCCATCAGAAATGCACACACACCTGAACATGAACGCCATAATGAAGCACATGCACAAACACGAAATGTAATCGAGCTTGTATTTGGGCTGCTCAAGTCACAGTTCCGGTGCCTGGACACATCTGGTGGAGCCTTGCAGTACTTACCATCTACATGTACCCAAATAGTCATGGTATGTGCTATGCTACACAATATGATCCTTCAAAAACAGCTGCAGCAGGAGCAACATAGGGCCGGGCACAACAGCCCCCACCATTGCCAAGGCCATCACAGGCAGAGCGTGACTCAGAGGAGGAACAACCTGAGCCTGTCCCAGTAGGCAGAAGGAGGCATGCCCAGTATGCTTTGGCCTTGGCAAAGAGGCAACGCATAGCATATACACTGGCTCAGTAGGAACCCTGGAAATGATACCTCTCTCTGACTCACACATATAGTAAAAGGGATGCCTAACTTGACATTACCTGTTAACAAACATGTATAGGGAGTGTAAAACGTGGATCCGACACAGGCAGCCCTGCAGCAGCACCTGAGGCATGATTGCTATGTGTTAAGCAATATAAAGCAGTGCTAAACAGCTCTCACCACTATTTAGTATATGTAAACAAAATTGCACACAGTAAGTAGCACAACTACAGGCAATGCTGAGCAATATTGGGCACTGTTCAGCAATGTTGGTCAACATTGAGCAATGTTGTGCAAGTCTGGTCAAATTTGGCATAGTTCAGTAAAAGCAGGTAAACATGTTCATATTTGCTTCACTTTTCTTGAAGCAGTCTGTTCTGCCCTGTATGAAAATATGAAGCAGTGACAGTCTTTGAACCCAGGATACTGTGCACTATAGTCAGAGTACAGAACCACTAAACCATGACAGTATGTCAATGGTCAGCTTGTATGAAAAAAAGTTGATAAGTCTATGCAAAGTATCTCATGGAAACCTTGCAGGCATAGCATAATCCCTGTCGAGTTAAGACACAAAGGTGATGCCTGCAGTAAGAATAGAACCTGATATTCAACACACATATAGTATAAATGTTAATATTGGTAATGTTCACACACATCAACAAATGTAGTGCACCTCAGACAGCAACATACTGCAAAGTCACACTGGGCATGCTCACACACTTGAATATATGAGACAAATGTCAGGCAAAAAAACACTGAAAGTCTGAAATGGGCATGCTCACACACTTAGGGCATGTCTGAGTACAGCAGTGGGCAACACATATCCATCAGTTGCATGTGTCAACCCAGGAAGCTCGCACTATTCACTAATCCACCATGTGCACACAGTGATATGACAACAGACACATATATAATATAGTGAAACCCTGTCATAATCAAATATGTTATGCAGATACTTAAGTTGTTCATAGAAAGTGGGAAAGCAAAGAAGAAACAAAACCTGAAATCAGTACCATCATTGAACAATGTGCATCCCAAACATTAGCATAGGTTCAGAGGTTGACACTAGGCTATCTGCTCTAGGGCATGTATAAGCCTAGCCACAGTGTGTTTGGCTTTTGCAACCCTGCTAGATTAGTAGACTGTGCTTGTGAATAGTAGGTCACACAAGATATCCCACATATGTACACTGTATTCTGCCTCTGTCTAGCAGGGACCCAGAACATATCCCAAGGCTAAACATACGATCACCCATCCACCTGTCAAGATGTCACCTGTAGGTGGTCAGTGTGGGTCTCTGCGTATGTGGGACTGGGATCTCATTCCCGAGTGAGTGTAGCCTCTGGGATGGGAATCTGCCCCTCCAGCATATCCTATTAACATCAGTGCTGACGTTCCCGTCCCTGGAGTGTGTAGCTGTAAGGGACTTTGATATCCTGATGTGGAGCCTGCCATCAATGCTGTGATGGACATGGCTTCAAACAACAGGCACAGATCACATCCAAGTAGGCAGTAAGCAACTGAGGAGAGCTGGGGTCACCATAGCCAAACTGTGCATACCACCTGTGTGAGTCCCTAGATCCACTCAGTTAGGTACATTTGTGGACATTACAGTTGCTGCAGGTGTTGGGTAAGGTACATCCAAAATTGGGCATTGTATCCAAGCATGGGCCTGATGAGTATAGGGGCACAATGACCCCACCTGATCTATATGTAAAAACCTATGGGATAAGGTGGGCTATATAGAAGGTGTGTCCAACAACACTGGCAATGTGAATATCAAAGGCGAGAGTACGAACTATTCATGTCCCCAAATCACAAATCACACACAACGTACGTGATGTATCATCACCTATGTGGTAATGTGTGGGCACGTTGTAATTACCAAAGGTGATGACTATGCATCTAAAGGAAGGTAGCTGTAGGCCATGGCTCTGGCACCAGTTATTCATCTCTGTGAGACCCTTTTTGAGGATGCTTGTGCCAGCTGGGGAGTCGATTATGGCACACAGTTTTCAGTCATCTGCAAACATGGTCAGCCATATTCCTCCTGTGCTAGCCAGTACGTCTCAGAAATATATACGGAATAAGAGAGGTCTCAGGTCTGAGCCTTGTGGGATGTCACGTGTAACTGGTGATTAGTCAGACATGACACCTGCAATACTGACCATGTGGGTGCTATCCATGATCCAGTTAGCAATCCATCTTGTGACATATGTGTAGATATTGCAGCCGGTGAGCTTTTGTATAATGGCTGAGTGGGGTATTGTGTTGAACTGTTGTGAGAGCTCCAGGTAGGCTGTGTGGACAACCCTCTGTATGTCTATGGACCTGTTAACTGTTTAAAGACATCAAACAGGTGCAAGAGGCAAGATCTGCCCACAACAAACCCAAATTGTGTGGGATCCAGTGTCTGTAGGTTCACAATGTCTATGTGTATGTGTTCCATGACGATAAGCTCCATAGCTTAGCAGACCAGGATAGTTAGGCATATAGTGCGATATTGTCCAGGGTCCCTTGTGGCACCAACACTGTGGAGAGGGAACACTGTTGCTGTATGCCATTCCTTGGGTACATATCCTGTAGTAACTCTGATATTGAACAGTGACATAATGTGAGTGTGAATTTCGTCATGAATCTCGTGTAAGCCGGAGTCCGGGACACCGTCTGGTCCCATTGATGCTGTGTTGTCTGCTATGGAGAGGGCAGCACTCACCTGTTCATCTGTGATGTCAGGGAGTCTACACCCTGTTGGGGATGGACATGTGCACTGCAGGGGGGATAGTGGTGAAACATTTCCACTGAACCTGTTTGCCAGGATGTTTGCAATATCAGTGGGTTCACTGTATGTTTTGTCATTATACTGTAACTCACAGCATATCTGTGAGTTCCCACCCAGGTCCCTGACATAACTAAAGAAGGCCTTGTGATTGCCCATAGTGTCTGTTCCAAGTGTCCGTTAGAAGTGGCCCTTAGATGAATCAACAAGTGATCGTAGCTATTCCATAGTACTGATCAGAGATGCCTTCCTGATTGGGATTGTGCTCTATCATGTAGTAGCCTCCTCCTGTCCTTGTATAGCTCATTAAGTGTGACGTTTGCTCATGAGAAGTACTTCACTGAGATCACCTAGGATGTGTGTGTGTATGGGATATGTATGTCCAGTGAGATGAATGTATGTTCTGACCTTAACAATGAGGGGTATACCTCTGGTGTGGAACATAGAGTCCCCATGTTGGGGATGATCAGGTCCCACATAGTTTAACCCCCTGTGGTTGTGGTGACCAGTTCTGCCATAGCATTTGAATCTAACAATCCTAGCAACTGTTGTGCAAGGGTGTCAGTGCTTCAGTAGTATTCCCAGTCAATGTTTGTGTATTTGAAGTCACACAATATAATGTTGTTTGGAGAGACCTTCACATTCCCCAGTGTTCCCAGGAATACCAAGTGTTGTTCCCGAGTTTGGGAGTATGGACTGTAGCAGTCTACAAACTGAAATGCAGGTTGGCCCACTGTCAGTTGCACATGTACATTCTCTGATGCTTTGTGCAGTGCTACCAACACGGAGGTGTGTGTATGTATGATGTATATGGATACCCCCCTATTGTTTTTGCCTGGTCCGAGTCTTGTGTACGAAAAGCATGGTATGAAGTAAAACCTGGTAGTGCTGGTGTTCTTTTGGGAGCCTGAACCAGGTGTCTGTTACTGCACATATATTGACAGTCTCCATACTGATGTGAGTCCTGAGTGCATGCATTCTGAGGGTTAGACATCTGTTGTTGAGCAGCATTACTCTCCGTTTCCTTTACCCTGTAACGTCTATGGAGGTGGTTTGGTCTTCTGAGCCTCGCTTCAAACAGCCACTATGGGTGTGGCAAGAGCCTTAGCCAGTCTGTGAAAGCCTAGGGGTGACAGGTGCATGGCGTCCATAGCGAATCTACATGGCATGTCGAGCATGTAATCCCAGGCTGACAGACACTGGATCCCCTTTGAATGACACCAACATGTTAGCCAACTGTTAAAAGTGATAATTTTGTCTGTATACTGTGACATAATTCTTGGTGAGGGTAAGATGCTACACAAGGTCAGGGTCATACTGGCCTGGGCTACATGATCAGAGAGCTCCTCTATGTCTCTTGTCATGTAGTCCAGGGAGGAAAGTCTGAGGGTTTACACACCAGCATGGTCAATGATGGAGCCATATTTGTACTTGCAGTGGACTGACAAGAGTGCATGTGTCGTGGCAGATCCCGGCACCCGACAGACAGCACAAAATGACCTTCTCTTTGTTCAGCCTGGTGAGTGGGATGCCAGTGTGACCGACAATTACAGTCACCTATTACAAGTGTATTAGGTGTGTTGTGTAGGCCTAAGGGCAGTGACTGTGTGGCACACTGACTTAGTCAACTATGTCATATGTGTGTATGGTTGTGGGTTAGCAGTTGTTTGTGTGTCTGCTTTGGATATCTCTGCTGCTTAGGCAGAGTATATTCAGAGTCTCCGAGTATGTCTTTGTGTGGTAATGTATTTGGTTTGCTGTCGTCATAGGGCCATGTGAGACGGGATTTGTGGTGTGTGTGGTTACCTTCACCACCTGATAGACTGTACCAGTCATGGCTTGGGAGAGCTCAGCCTCCTGTCTATCTATACAGTTGCATCTCTCACATATATCTGAGTTTGTTGGTAGGAGGACAGGGTTCTCTGTGTACATAAGGCAGTTGTAACAATGCGTCAAAATTCCAATATACACCAGCTGGACTGGAGAGTACACACGAAACCGACCTTTGGACATGCCAGGATATAATGATTACATACACTGTTGACTGATCACAAAGGATCAGTAGTGTGTTAAGTGTGTAAAAGAGTATAACAGGGGTTTAGTGTTCAGGTTTGTCGTTGCTTTGGAAAGATTATCTGTGAAGGAGTACAGACAGAAACATTACACCTCCTTCAGCTATGTCAGAAATAGCAATGTACAGTCATATATGTCCTGAGTCAGGGTCAACTATACCTGACTGACAATGTCGACAACCTGTCAGACAGGCCCATACATACATACCCACCTCCCAGTGACAAAAGGCACTATCATCATACTAGGAGATATCACATGTAGAATGTGTAAACTGCTCCTCCCAAAGCCAATGAATCCCATCACATGGATGACATTGTTTCCCCATATGTGTCATAAGTGAACAACAGAGCAAACAGACCCTGCACCTGAACAGTCTGTTGAGCCTCACAATCTCAACAGGATCTTACACTCTTGAATGTGTTACAGCAACATGTGGCATACCCCACAAGTGTTGGTGCACAACAGACCATTGGAACTATAGTCCTATAAGCCTATGAAGTCCGAACTGCTATGCCACGGAGTCCATCATGATTGCAGTCAGGAACAGAGCTATTGTAATCTGACAAACACACAACCCAAACGTCTGTGGTATGTTAATGAGCAGATCATGTTCCCCAAACCTGCTACATTATTTTCAAGACAGCCACCCATGACATACATCACTGAAAGGAGCAACACACATCCCACATAGACTTTGAATAGCCCTTTATCAACATCACAGACACATGTTGTAGCCACAAAACCAACAATCTGTGCATAAATATGTATTGTCATATGAAGGAATGGCAAGTTGTCCACACATAGATCACACTAGCTATGAATTGTGGATTCCTGTTCAAGATGTTCACACCTGCTGACCCACAAGGTTCATTCCTGGGATTGCATAACAAGTGCACACGCATTACCATGTCCAGTCTGATGATGTCAGTATCCTACAAATATAGCAGGAGAATAGAAACAACGCAATAAAGCATATAGCGTGTCATGTTAATGCATATCTCTCTAGTATCATAACATAGTTAGGTAGGGGATTGAATCCTGCAATGTGTGTGTGTGTGATTCCCTTTGAGAAAAGTGGCCTTTTTGGAGACTGTGAAAACACATTAGAAGAGGTGAATTCCTCTTTGCCAAGTGTGATGATGTCAGTATCCCACAAATACAGCTTTGGAAATGGGTACTTCTAATAAAGCATATACCGCGTTGTGTTAATGCGTGTCTTCCCTAGTGTCATAACATAGTTAGGTAGGGGTTTGAATCCTGAAAATGCTGAGTGTGAATGTGTGTGTGTGTGAGAACCCCTGGGAGAGAAGTAGCCTTTTTGGAGACTGAAAACACATTAGAAGAGATGAATTCCTCTTTGCCAAGTGTGATGATGTCAGTATCCCACAAATACAGCTTTGGAAATGGATACTCCCACTACAGCATATAGCACGTCGTGTTAATGCGTATCTCCCTAGTGTCGTAACATAGTTAGGTAGGGGGTTTGAATCCTGAAAATGCTGAGTATGAATGTGTGTGTGTGTGTGAGATTCCATATGAGAGAAGTGGCCTTTTTGGAAACTGTGAAAACACAATAAAACCCCCCAGTACAGCATATAGCGCATTGTGGTAATGCATATCTGTCTAGTATCATGACATAGGTAGGTAGGAGTTTGAATCCTGCAATTGCTGAGTGTGTGTGTGTGACACTATTGAGCAATGTGTTGTGGGTTTTGTGTTTACTACTGTATGACATATCAGTAAAACAACAGTATGTGCATTGCACACTGCAGGTATCTGTGTGGCAAATACACTTATGTACATGTGACCTAACTTGGTAACTGTGTGGCCAAGACATATATGTACATGTGACCTCATTCACTTCATAGGTGTGAAGCCTGCTGTCAACATGACAGCATCTGTTACCATTGACAGTTGTTGCTGCTGCTTCTTGGACCGTAGCTCACATATGTATGTATGTGACAAGTCCAGACACTGTAGTGAGCTGTGCCCTAGGTCATCTGTGTCACACACACACATGACAGTTGTTATAGAATAGTGTGAGTGTGGGTGTATGCCTGTGGCATATGACAGACATGTTCAAACACAACACAGTCTGTCAATAATGGCCATTCATTGTAGGTATACAACAACTCCATGTATATGCATACAGACCACTTATTGCTTATGTGATACACTGAGGGACATCAGTATAGCTTTGGGAATGTGGATATCAAAGGACAGATGAAATCACATGTGGCTGTTTATACACATCGGTACCCCTGCTACATGTTGTGTGCTACTACCAATGTGGTACTATCAGGATACTATGTGTAGTAAATGTGGATGACTATGCTATTGTTGGCTCATAGCTTCACAACATGGGTTTGGCAACAGTTATGTGTCTGTATGTTACCCTCGTGGAGGATAAGGGTCTAATCCGGGGAATGCTTTGTAGGCTACTGTATGCATCACCAGATGTGGACGTACATATCCCTAGTGTGTCTGCTTGTACCTAGGATGGACACATGCCAAACAGGAGTGGTCACAGGAATGTGTGGTGGTCATTACCACTGGTAACTGGTATAGTACAATACTGGAAAGATTCTAATGCTACTGTATAACCTACAGCTGTGTGTCAGTTGTCAAGACATCATCTAACGATTGGTTAAAATCAGGCTGTTGAGGTTATGTACACTTCCAGAATGCTAACCAATGACCGATATCAACAGTATCACCCACAGCATAGTGTCATACCATGTCATACACACGTGTACCCAAGTTGTGACATATGTGTAGTGACATGCATATTGGACACCAATAGGAAATATGAAGTATTAACACTGTATAATACAGGGCATGTCACCCTTCCCATGTGCCCACCATGCACATACATGCAAACAGTGCACCTCCACCATGTTCACAAATGTACACCATGAAATCTGTACTGCACACATCACACACGTAACATCCACTCAACGACACATGCTGCCAGTACCACACACATCAGCCAACTGGCACATGTGTGGACAATACATGTTTGGAATTAACACTGGTGTAAACAATACTAAATTGATAATCAGTGCTGTGATGCATCATGCCTGCTAAGATACACCTACAAGGATATCATTACACTTTACTGTTCACAACATGCTAACATTGCTACACTGCTAGTAGGTCACCCTGTGCATCAACACCATGTTATCCTGTTCCTGCATCAATGTCACAGATGACAGGAGGTGGCACAGTTTCATCATATGCACAGGCTGTGTGATTGTTTTCCAGAGCCCGACAATGGCCCATCCAATCAACATGTATGTGTGTGTGTGTGTGTGTGTGTGTGTGTGTGTGTGTGTGTGTGTGTGTGTGTGTGTGTGTGAGGGACAACAGTACAGCATGGGTCAGTGTTGATGTGATGTGTGTGTGTATGTGTTAGCCCTACTTGTTGGTAGTATGTGTGTGTTTCTGCATGCACACAGTACCCCCTTGTGGCTGCCAAATACGGGAGTTTGTGGGACAGCCACAGACTGTACCTGCCAGGCTGTACAGATCACTTTCTCTGGCCATGGACACAGTACCTGTACCTGGCAGGGGTGACACGGACAGTATCAGGTACTAAGCCAGACTGAGTACTATTGTCAGAGGCAGAGGGATGTTGACTGGACCCATGTCCCTGCTGGGACTGGTCAGAGCCATGTGCACGTGGTCGTCTCGGACGGTCTACCGACAGCCCAGCCACAACATTGCTGGAGCTGGTACTGGCACTACGGGAGTGGCTGGCATTTGGGTGTCGTCTGCGATGGCTGCCAGCTGATGATGTTGCTGGCATACATCCACATCGATGGCCCAGCTGTCCTGCACTGTCCTGGCAAATGGACATAACATTGCAGAGGACATCTAGTGTCTCCCCCCAACGTCTATCAATGACATTGGTGTAATTGCAGATGGCACCGGCAAGGTCACGGATACTGTCATTGATTGCGGTGTTATGAGCCCTGTGCGCCCTTAGTCCCTGCCTGGTGCACTGTTCCATACGTGCCTGTGCTTGCATCACAGCCCGGAACATACCTGAGGTTGTCAGACCTGTGTGGGCACACCTGCCAGGGGCATTATGGCTAGCGATGCTCCCACGAGAACCCCTGGATATATGCCTATGTGGTACCGTTCCGAGTGTCTGGGCATGGCTGCTGTGTGGGGTTGCATGTTCCATAGATACCACACTTTCCTAGTCAATGCTTACCGTATGCTGTTCCTCACCTAAGGCTATTGGTGTTGAGGGATATAATGGCAGTACGTATGTGTGCATAGATGGGGTGGAAAGCTGTGTACTGTCGATTGGTGGACCACCGACAGACCCTGTCAAACATCATGCCTGTGCCACTACACATGTATCATCATGGTCACTATTTGTGGCAGTGACCTCAGGTTCCCTGCTGCACCAATCCAACAATACCTCAGCACCTGTGAGAGGGAGACAGGAAGCACACTTTACCCTCTGTACAGGATGTTCGCACACATGCACACATGCACACATGAACACATGCACACATGCACACATGCACACATGAACACATGCACACATGCACACATGAACACATGCACACATGCACACATGCACACTAATACACTACACATTCAAGTTGACACACACACACTAACAGCAACATGGAACATAGTCGTTAGTGGTTGATGTTGGAGTACAGTATCACAAGACAAAGAGTCCTATCACACATGTCAGCATGCAGGATGTGTGTTGCTCAACAGCATGCAGTGCAAGTGAAGAGAGTCCTTGTTGATAACAGTATACATGTTGTTGATGCATGTGTGTTGTTCAATGATTGGCCTCACTCTGGTACACAATGTGTACATGGACACAACATTGCACTGCAAGTCTGAAACACTTTCCAATGTCCTGTGCACCATCACTCATAGGTATACAAACCATGGCCAGATGCACACAACTGTCAGGTGTATGACAATGAATGTTATGTGTAGTACTGCAGGTACTGTAACTGGATGTAGTGTAGTACCATGAGCCATCATCAGACAGCATCATGTGGTCACTCAAGGCCACTGATGCATGTCACACTGACAACTATCTTGCTGTACCTGACCTGCACCACTTAGGCTACATTTAACAGTTCAAAGACAGTCGTTACATGGGCATGTCAGGTGTACAATAGAGAGCATTGCCTAACATGACTGTGTTGTGTGTTGACGCGTGTTACACCACCCCATGATAGGCCTCTACCCCCAGGTATAGTATGTGTGCTGTGTTGATGACATATGGGATACTGGAGTATGACCTTACAGCAGGTGTCTACATACGCCATGTGTATCATATGAACACATACTGCATATGACAAAGCGGTGTATGTTGTGTGCATGTGTATTGACTCTGCCTATACAATGTCCACTACAGTGTACCCCACTTGTTTGTGATGCTCTGTGTGTTGCATGTGTATGAGCCAGCTACTCATGTCACTGGGATGTGCATAGCCACACAGAGAACATGCAGAGCATGCACTATGTGTAGGTGTTTAACATGTGTATATGGCCTACAACTCTCATATGACATGCACATGGTATATGCTATATTGACTGTAGCTCACTCACCAGCATGGGTCTGCTGTCTTGCTATCACACCAGAGGGACCTGCAAGGATATGAGACAGTATGTCAGTGTCAACAACTATGGCATTGCTGCTGTGAGTCTGCAAGTATACAGTAGTACATGGGGTGACAGTCACAGGCATACAGATAATGTCCCGAATTATCAGTATTGCATGACACCAGGCTCCACATATTCTGCAAACACAGTACACATCTGATTAATGCATATTATAACACTTGGGATAACAGTGGTCTACGGATATGCCATGTTACCTGCACGCTCGTTATCGCTGTGCTGGGTGACTCCGACCTCTATGATGATACAGGTGTGCTGTACTTGTTGGCCAGGAGCCACCATACTGAGGAGCAGCTCTTCCACTCTGGTGAGGGGGGATGTGTAGCAGCACCACCACCTGTGGCAAGCTGTTGTCTGTAGACATCGGAGGCATGCTGCCGGACATGTCTGATTAAATAACTGCAGTGATGGCGTACCTGCTCATAAGTCTGGTTATGCATGCCTACATCATTCACCCGACAGACAACATCCTGCCACAGTGCAGTGTGACCGTGCTGGTCCTGGTAGGATCTTGAGAACAGAAGGTTGTAATGTTGGATGAGTGCATCTGAGATAACTTCCTCCTCCTCAGGGGAATAGGCTGGCTTTCTGTTGTGTGCCATAACCCTGGAAGACAATTAAACAGTAATTGTGAGCAAGTCATGTGGCACACTCAACATTCTAATGTACAGACATCAATGAAATACCATATATAGCAACCTATTGGCTGTCAGTAGATGCACACTTTTAATACCACATATGACTGCTAAGCCCACAACTGCCTGACAGTGCCTGGCACATACTATATACCAAACCATGTTCTGCACAGCCACTAAGTGAAACCAGTATGTAAGACTATACAACAGTACATGGCACACTGTATGTGACACAATGCAACACCTAGCCATAGGAGGTGTATATGAAGCTAATGCATACAGACATTTGTCATCCATTGAAATCAATGTACAGTATGGTTACAGTACTACCAGTACACCACACTACTTGTTGATAGCAACCCCCTCAGTAACATATGTGCACATTCATCACTATAGGTGGCATACTGCTGTTCTACACTATACATGTTGCTAGATACGCACCTATATCCTGTGACACACATACCACCGAGGCCATGTTACAGGCATACCCACACACACATCAGACATACCTACAAGACACAAAGGTATGGCAACCCAGATTACATTTACCTGTGTACCATACATTACTGTGTGTCAGCAACTACATAACCTCATGCCTGAGGTAAGTAATGTGTGAGGACTACAGGTAACAAACAAAAGTGTGTTACCAAGCCATGTGGATATAAACCATACTGTGCAGTTGAGGCATACAGCTTCAGGTAGTACTACAGTCCATACGTGACTTGTATTCACTAGTGTTAACAATCAATAAGCATACATGTACTGCTTTAGCCTACAAAGGCACACTCCATTCAACACCATGGGACTACGTCACAATGTATGCCATACTGCTTTTCCTGCCTCGCAATAGCATATGGACCTTTTGATGGGATTAGAACTACAACACTACATACCATGGTATACACAGATTCCCACTAGGCTATCACACATATACACATCATTGACACATTCACATACACATTCTCCATCACACACAGTCAACCTCACATAGCATGTGATGCAACAGGTACATACATGTGTGTATCGTGTCCTAGGTAGCTGATAGGCTGTTATCCATAGGGCCTATGGAAGCCTAGACATATGGTACCCTGCACTACAACACACATGTAATGTAGGTTCATGTGCCCCTGTCATGCAGAGCCACAGGGGTGATTATCAGGTTGTGTTTCCCATCTCACATGCAATCATCATGGTTATTGATGGCAACTGCTAATGAGGACCTTCATATGCTGTTGATAGGTAGTTGGTTCCACAGTATGGTATGTGTCTGTGATGATGATGTGCCAGTCGAGCATGTTCTGCTTTTTACATTACAAGGTGTAGATCAGTAGAGTGTGTATCTTGTCTGGTGTTCAATCTGTTTACATGGAGCACTTCCAATACCTGTGGGTTTGCCATAGCTTTGTATGTTAGGCAGGGGTAGCCTCTGGGTAGGCGGTATGCAACACAGTGTAGCTGTGGTTTTGTAAGAAAGTCAGCATAGGGCATCTGTTGGAGTCCAGTAATACTCTTTGTGAGGTATGTGTCTGGCATCTACTGTTGCTGTGGATGTCTTCTGAGGTACATACCAACAGGGACATTGTACTCTATGATGGGTGTTATGACTGATGAGTGGAGTGGAACCCTGAACACTGTTTCCATGGATGACACACATTTACTGACGACATGTGGACTGTACTAGGTTTACATGACTAGTGTGGCACAGTGATCATCATTAGGGACACTACTGTCCACCTGTGTCCCGTAGTCTCTTTTCACACCTTCGGTGTTGAGTACACTACCACCTATGGGTTAGTTCATGGGTACAGGGCTTTTAACAACAGGGATGGCAATACATGTACAACATTCAGCTGGAGCGTACATTTGAACGTCCACTGGTGTACACATAGGAATGCATATCAGCACATATATAGTCCACCTTTCATGGTGGGAATATAAATTATGCAAAGGTTGAGGGGGATACAGTTATGTAATGATATTGCACAGTCTTGTGCAGAATGCATGGAAGGTGTTCTCAGCCCATATATGTTTAGCAGGACCCCCTATCTGGAAGACTATATACCTAACAAAGCATACCCACGGCATTTGAACAACACATGTCATATGCCATCACTGTATGCTGTCTTGTTTGACACACACTACAACATACATATATATATGTACATAACAACCTGCACCAACATATATATGTCCTCCCTTCACAAACAGTTGCAGTATGTCCCTTGCTCTATGCACATGTTCAGATGCTTATAAATCAGACACACATGTATCTCGACATATGTGTGTGCCATACAGACTCAAGGTCCACACTGTTGTAAGTCCATATACCTCACGGATGACCTGTTGGGCCTCGCTACAACATGGACAGTTGTCACACGTGTGCATACAGTAATAGTACAAGGGTATACATAGCTGCAAATGATACACTACTATGCTAGCCTGCTACAGTGGTTGCCAATGCTAAGCTACACATTATGTGACTATCATGCATGTCTTACTCTGTGACATCCAAGTTTATATAGGTGTTTACAGTACTCCCCCAAACTGCCATTAAACGCAGTACTGTACAGACCATAGATAACATGTTCAGATGTTTGACATGTACTGCTGAGCTACAAATGTCACACTTATGTCCCACTGCACACAGCTACACAACAATTTCTACCATGGCAATACTTATGCATGGCATCAGTGCATACACACCTACTGCTGCCACATATGCATGTATCAGAGGATCTACAGTACTAACCATAACCATCTACTACTTGCCGGTAACTACAAACTGTTACATACCTGTATGTCCCTTCCAGGTCCGTCTGTGTATGCTTTGGTGTTTTTGTTTTTATTTGGTACAGAAACGTACTGTTGTTTGTTTTTAATTTTTTTTTCCTGCTTGGAGTTGTTCACTATCTGGAACATGCAATGTAATGATTGCATGTGGGGATAGCAAGTACTATCTGCTTTTATAGGTATTTGCACATGCGCATGTGATGCCCTCTGTACCAATTGTTGCCCAGCATTTGGTAAATGCATACAGCCTGCTGAGTGGTAATTGCAGTACTCACTGTCATAGCAACCCAATGCTATAAATTGCTAAGGTATGTAGGCATAGCCCATTCAGATTTCCAGAGTGGGGCCCATGCTTGTTTGCTGTGGACACTGTTGTGTAAGTCAGAAGGTTGGTATACGTCTTATAAATGAAGCTAGAGGTGTAGACAGTGATGTACATGTTGTACTCAGACCTGACTGTTGCCACTTCCAATACTGAGCTATCAGTGTAGAGTTTTACTCACCACTACAAATGCTTACACAACATTTATGTGACTATGTAGTTTATTTTCTACTTATATAATTAACTGCCATACAAATGTTGTTATTGAGACATATTCTCTTGGCACATGAACTGTTTGTGAACTGTTATACTGGGAATATTAATGTACTGACTTCTGCAGGGTTTCTGTTTTTTAGTGTTGACATTAGCAGAGGGTTTGCAGGACAACTGGACAATTCCTGTACTAAGTATGCCTACCTACACACTTGGTAGACCCTAAACGCACAAGTATCTTTTAATTGGTGGGGGGTGCTTACATACAGAGAGCATTATGCATTAATGTGTGAATATTATCTTACTGGACTTGCAGGCTTGGTGTGTACCTGTGGGTTTATCAGGACAGGTCGTCTGTCTGCATAGTTCCCAACTGTGAACCTACCCAGATGGTAGCCAGAGGTTACACTGTCATTCTTTGTCTGTGCAACTCACATGTGTTTTCAGCACTGTTACAATGGCATTGTTACAGTCAGTTGCTACCAGTACATGGCTGCATCAATTGGTATTTCTGTGTTATACTCCTACATAAGGGTATGCTTGGGGAGGTCCTAACAAAGCTATTTGCAGAGTGTGTAACAGCAGTATAGCCTATATGCCTGTGTGTTTGTGCCTCTGCCGGGCTTATGGAACACTCAGATACATATTTGCATGGAGTCAGGGATAGGTAGTTGAAAGTGAGGTACACCTTACACATAATAGGGACAGCAGGTGTATACTTCAGTGAAGCAGTGCATATGGATTAGTACTCCTTTCATGACAAACAAGCAGTGTCTACTGTTATTATTGCCAGTATTCATTGTGTAATAGCCCACCTTTCTGACTGATGTCAGTACTTTTCTGAGGGATTCTGAGGGACACAGCTAAAATATGTTTCGCAATCAGGGACATCCCTGGAAAGTTGACTGAGTTAGGAGGTATGGCCTCTGCCCTACTCAGATATGCCAGTGTTTGTCCTGCTATGATACTGTGTGGGGGTTGTAAAGTGCCTCTGTAACATTATTTTCTGTTTGATTGGCTGCTTCTCACATCACACTCATGTAATGCAATCCCACAACAATTGCTGGTAAAGATCCACAGAACAGGCTTTGTGTTATGGCCTTCCTATTTTTCATTTACATTCACTTATTGTAATGCATGATATATTTTTTGCAGCACCAAGTTATTGTATGTCTGTTGTGGCTTAGTGGTACTTCATGCAGTCTAATGTGCCCAAGGTCTGGGGTTTGAGACTGACAGAGGTATTTTATTTTGCTGCTGAGCAGAACAAGGGCCGTGACATAGAGTGACTAAGGCACTTTTAAGCAGTTGTAAGTGGGTTTGCGCTGGTTTGTGTGATGCTTAGCGATGCTTAGCTAAGTGCACACATGCGCACACTTGCTTAAACCCGCTTACTACTGCTTAAAAGTGCTTACTTCCACTAACCCCCGTGCTAATTTCTTTGAAAGAAAAGATAATGGGGGGATATGAAGGTGGTGAAAAAGGGGTCACAAAGAGGGAAAGACAGTAGGTACACAAGCTCGGGATGTGCAGGAAGGGTGTAGGGAAGGTCCATAGCTGCCCAACAGCAACAGCTGTGCATATGTAGCAAATTTGGAGTGAAATTTGAAACCTTCCACCCCTGAGAGAGGGCTGAGGACAACAAAGTATGTTGTACTGCCAATTATAATTATCAGTTTACATGTCCAGCGGACATGTGTGCGAAATGGGCAGCTATGTATGGGGCATAATTTTTTGCGAGTACAGATTGCCCTTTTTTTTTTTTTTATTGGAGAGTGGAAAGTGAGGTAGAGGAAGTAGGTATATTTGGGGAGGTAGGTTGGGTAGGTAACCAGACAAGACAAACAAGATGCATACAGGGGCGGAGTATGACACATTGGGTGGGTGAACACAATTGACGGGGACGGATGTTTGGAAATCGCAAGCCCATGAACCCACAGATGGTAACAGTGGAACTGAGATGCCCACCCATGGGCAGTCACCACTGGACCTTCACAGACCTAAGGGTCGCTGTGCTGGGGGCTGCGTAGGAGGGGCAGGCTCACCCGTGAGTTGTGCCACTCTCACCTCGAGCTGATGTAGGGGATAAGCGACTAAACACTGGATCTCCCTATGCACCACAACCCAGACCATTCAGGATGGAGGGTGACAGGAGGCCCTTCTCCGCACACGCTTGCAGGGAGGGTGAGCCCTATCCCCTGCAGTGTTTCCACCCAAAGGTGGCACAGGACCAATGGAGGAGGCTAGCCCGGGCTGGGCACCAGACCTGCTGGTGAAAGGTGCAACTGCCAGCTGAGGAAGGACAGGTGGGTCCGCTGGGACCGGCCTTCCCATACGTTCTGTTTGTTAAATGTGTGTTTAATTACAACATAGACAACAGCATTCCAAGTTAGTTGTAACAGCATGCAGTAATATTCCCATTAACCCAACACACCAGGTTTACAACAGTTGAACAGCAAGCATAACACATGCATGTATTGAATGACAGTGGACATTACAACAGCATGCAGGGATGATTGGTGGCAACAGGCCACCAAGATTGTGGTGTTTTAACAGGGGACATGCATCAAAGTAAATGCAGATTTTATATAACAATAGGACATATGTCCCAACAAATGTTATGAGATTAGACATACCCATTGAGGTGTGGAATTGCATTGTTTATACACATGGAGTAGGGTGTAAAAAGAAACCTCCATTAACATCTTATTAGTACTTTAACTGTACACTACATTCCTATTGACTGCAGGTGTATATTCCCTACATGTATTATTATACTAGGCAACATGCATTTGATTGCGTTATGGGTTTGGCTACTTCATTATATACCTGACCTATATCTGACATAGTAACTGTCCAAGATGCAGATGTTACTGCTACATACTTGTATTTTATTTACATTTTTATGTATCTGCACATCTGGATGTGTTCACGTGACTTTTTCACTTGATTTTCTACACAACCCTACTTTTCAGGTAGCACACTAACATTTCTGGGGAACACCTTGACAGGCTACTCGTGTGCCAGATTTACCTATGCATGTCAGCCATTTAACAACTGTTGAGGACTGTTACATGCTTCACAGCTACTGGCACTGCCTTCATCCACTTTATATGGGACTGCACTACTGGGGGTTGTCAGCACTTAATACAACAGTAATATTTCTTTAATGCAAGGGTACAACAACATTTCTGAGTAACTGGCACATACACACTACAAGTATTATACCTTTCTTATTTACATTAAAACTCTTTTCTACAGGCTCTCTCCTTTATTTGATATTACACTGCATACAGTAGACCTATTCAGGACATATTATACCTTTATTGATAGGTTACAAGACTGTTTTTCAGGCTCACTGACTTATTTTCTATGACAGTGCATGCAGAGATAGTATTCCAGACATATTTTTGCTTTATTCATGGGTTACTACACTCTATTCCTGGCTATCTGACTTATGATATGTAACAGTACATGCAGAGGATTTATTCAGGGAATAAATGTGTTATGCTTCACAGCTACTGCCACTTCCTTTATCCACTTCTTATGGGACTGCGCAACTGTGGGTTGATAGCTCCTAATACAACAGTACTATTTATTTATTGTAAGGGTACAACAACATTTCAAAGTAAGTGACACAGACACACTCCAAGTTTTATACCTTTATTAATTACATTGAACACTCTTTTCTACAGGCTCCCTCCTTTACTTGATATTACAGTGCATACAAAAGACATATTCAGGACATATTATACCTTTCATGATAGGTTACAACACTCTTTTTCAGGCCTGCTCACTTATATGTTATGACAGTACATGCAGAGATAGTATTCCACACTTATTTTACCTTGATTGCTGGGTTAGTACGCTCTATTTCTGGCTCACTGATGTTTGTTATATAACAGTACATGCAGAGGATTTATTCAGGAAATTTTATTGCTGTATTATTGTGCTAAAATACGTTTGTCATGCTCACTCACATATATCATGTAACAATACATGCAGAATATTTACTAACCTGCCTGGTGGCACAGCCTTAGCAGCCTATCTGCATAGGCTTGCTGATTCATAGCATGAACACCTGTAGCTGTGGAGTAAATGAAGGGATATTGAGACATACCTATCCATTATTTAAACTATATTAGCTTGTCTTACATACTGCATTCCATGGCTACCTACTTAGTAGTGGGGCATTATGCATATGACAGGCCTCCTGGATCCACTGGTTCAGAAGGTCCTGCTTCCATCTCTTCAGGTCTGCATGGTGGTGACGGACCTGCTCACCAGTCCGAGGGATGCCTGTAGCACTGGTGAGTTCATGACCCAACCGGTACCAAGCCTCTGCCTTATACTCCATTCCTTGGAAATGGCCCTGCAGGAGTTGAGTCTCATGTCGATGGACTAGGAGCCAAACCATGTATCTTGACTCCTCGATGCCCCAGCGTTGCGCTCTAAACCGTGTACCCTCTCCAGCACCAGACATTCTAACTGCAGATGGGAGCTACAGTCAGTTATGGTGAGTATTCCGGCCTATGCAGCTTAAATATGCCGCATTTACCGCACTTTTCTGTGATTGGCCATGTTTGAATATTCTCGGCTGACTGCAGACCTGCTTAGCAATGGTTAATCTAACATTTATTACTATCTATATGTTAACAGTGGATGTTTATCCTAAGCTGTCGTGGCTTAGTGGTTCAGCACTTTGATTATGGTGCACAGTGTCCTGGGTTCAAACCTTATCATTGCTTTTTATTTTACTACTGTCAAGACAGGTTAGGGGGCATGGCTGTGTTTAAGCAACTTTGCTCTACGTTGCTCCAAGTTGCCTGATGGTGTGCTGGTTGGCACGGCGCGCACCTCCGCACAAACCAATTGCACTGGGTAAAGCGCTATTTAGCTATGGGCAACTAAATTGCACTGGGTAAAGCGCGATTTAGCTATGGGCAACTACATTGTGCTGGGTAAAGCGAGATTTAGCTATGGGCAACTACATTGCGCTGGGTAAAGTGCTGATTAACTGTGGACAATTATATGTCAGGTTCCTTTATAAATTTACATTTTGTTCACTGATACATAGGCCATTTCAATGCTTTTTAGTAAATGTTTTATCATATCTGTCAGGACTTATTTCATATACTCATTTTGAACATAAAATAGGAAGGGGAGTGGTGGGACTCGAACCGTGAATGCCTCCTCTTTGTGCGAATGCTCTACCACTACGCTATTACTATTTGGCATAATTTGCATACACATTCCTTATTATGCTCTTCTATGTCGAGCTTGCTAACTGCAGCTAAGCAATGGGCACACCCGTGCACACACGCGCAAATACGGGCAGCTATATCGGGAATTAGAAAAAAAATTAATGTTTTACTTTTTATAACTGTGCTGGGGGTTTACAATGTCAGGGAGTGTGGTGTTGGGTACATGGACATTTGAGCGTACTCGCTCTTGTGTGTTGACATTTTGCATTTCAGACACTTGCAGGGGCGTGGACCTTTACACTGCTCGGCAGTCGGACACGCACCCTGCTTGCCTGCACTGTCCATGTTAGAGTTGGGGTTGAGTCAGCATGCCCTCATGAATATTCATGGCATGCTGACATCATACTGTTCAACTGCAGCCACCGAGTAAGACTTATTTAGTCTTACACGGAGGATTCATGAATCCGTGGGATAGTATTTCTGGCAATAAGACCATTTTTATTAATTGCAATCTGTCTTCAAAAGTTAATATAATTTTGTTCCACTTTTCTATATATATTTTTATTGCTTCAATAATGTTTTTATAATTTATTAATATTGTTTTGTTTATATTTTTGCATAACACTATTCCTAAAATAATCTAGCATACGTTCTTGTTTTCCTATGATGGATTTATCTGTAACTTGTAGTTCTTTTTTCTTATTTAAAAATAGAAATTTTGATTTTGATCTATTAAAGTGTAGACCTGAAATATTATAAAATTTCTCCATTACTTCTTCTAGCTCTCCTAATGACTCTCTGGAGTTTGATAGGTTTAATAAAATATCATCAGCAAAAAGCATTATTTTAGATATGTACTGGTCATAGATTTCTATTCCTTTTATTCTTGGATTATTGCGTATTATTTCTGCAAGTATTTCTATAGCCAAAGCAAATAAAATAGGAGAAAGGGGGCATCCTTGTTTAGTACCTTTCGTTATACGGATAGATTCTGAGGTGTAATAGTTTCCAATGAAATAACTTAAAAATAGAGTTACCACAGCATTCCAATAAGTGCTCCAACACCACTAAAATATGTTGCCACTGGTTCCGTCGTAAAGCCAAACACTACTTGCAGAAAAATTCCAATGTCCACTGAAAGATACTGTCGCTTCCAACATAAAGCCAAACAACTATTCGCAAAACGTTTCAAATATACGTCCTAAGCAGCACGCCAGCCACGAATGTTGAAATAACTGATTTATTGAACAATAATATTCAAAATGTTGAAAGGACTACTGCTTGTTCATAACAGATGCGAAACAAACAGCAACTTAAAACGTTAAACTAAAAAAATGCGCTAAAACATTGGCGGTATGATATAGCTAACTTTGTATAAACTGGTTAAGCGCTTTCACCCAAAGCTTATGGGCTTCTTCAGAACACCATCAGGTTAAACAGTCAGCCTTTTAAAACTTCAAAGGTGCCAAATTGAAACTGAACTGTTCAAACATTTAAAGTAACAGTGCTTAATATACCACTCCAATATAATATATAATATGTAATACAATATTGATTTATAAGCTACCCAAAACAATTTTTTAAAAAATACTTTCATGCTATTTCAAAAAACGGCAACATATAATGAATTATATCATATAAACTGCGATTATTCAACAAAGTAACAAAAAGATCCATCTGTGGCTAAATTCCACATATTGCACCAGATGACTATCCATCCTAATATTCCTGTCACTAAAAATGCATGAAATATACATGTATTAGTAAATTGTGAACTGCTTAAGAAATATAATATATATTGACTAATATAAAATAATTTCACTACGCTAACCTGACTATAAAATAATGAATATAAATTTAATACTGCTATAACTACCGTAAATAGTATATTGTATTATCTCAAATTCAGAACAATGCCTCTGACAAAATACTCCAATATAGATAATGTACTTGTTAAAATTACTTATAATAATTGTGCATTAAAAACAATGTAATATTATATTAATATAAACTATATAAACAATGTAAATATGCAGAGTTTACTGGTGAATGAAAATAACCATTCCATACTACTGATGACAGTAGAAGTAGGAAGCTGATGTATAAAATACGGAATCAGAATTTTCATCTATAATGGTGAATGAGTAATGGACTATATAATGTGTTGTATTAAAACTACATGTTAACCTCAAGAATAGCCTTCAAGGAGATGCTGTCATTAAGACCCGGAGGGGTGGTGGCATCTGTAAATAATTGCCACCATACTTCCCGATACCTTAAAACTTTTTTGTTATCTCTACCTCTGGGATCATTTTGAACGATATCCAGTAAAGCAAATTTATAATGATGTGTTGGACCTTTTTGTTCTATGTGCTTAAATAAAGCACTTTTCTGGTCCATCTTTCTAATGCTATAAATATGTTCATAGATGCGTTTTTTTCGGCTTCTTTCTGTTTTTCCCACATAGTAACTTGAACACTCTTGACAAATAGCAATATAAACAACCATCTTGGAGTTACAATTCCCCTTTATAAACCTGATTTTTGGTCAAAATATATTGTTTAAAACATTTCCTTTTTGTCTAAAATATAATAACATTGTCTACATGATCCACATTTGGTAGTATGTTGTTCAATATATTTCACTTTTCCTTCTCTATGTCTACTTCCATTCTCCAAATATCTTTTAATATTGGCTCCCATCGTATACACCATTACTGGTTTATCACCTATTATATTCCTCAATGTGTCATCACTGGATACTATGTACCAATAATGTTTTATAATATGTGTCACATCATCCGTTCTAGGACTATATAACATAATTAAAGCTCTTTGTTTGTGTCTATCTAAATTGTCCTTTACCAGTGGTTTGCCATTGCATCCATAAACTTGGTTCACTTCATTACCTAAACCTAACAAGGGTTTGTATGTAGTACCCCATAAACTTAATACATATGTATCAACATCATCCAATAAATTCTCAGGATAACCTCTTTCATGAAACATAGTGTGAATATATCGTATTTCTCCCAATAATGTCTCATACTCAGATGTCATTCTCATAGCCCTTATACATTGGCCCTTATATATATTCTGCTTCAACTTCTTAGGATGACAACTTCCATATGCCAAATAGTCATTGGAGAAGGTTTCCTTTCTATAAAATTTGACTGCAATTCACCCTTATGTGAATATACTAGAGTGTCAAGGTAAGCCATACCACTCTTATTATATGAATACGTGAATTTCAAATAGTCACTACTTGTGTTATTTTGCGAATAGTTGTTTGGCTTTATGTTGGAAGCGACAGTATCTTTCAGTGGACATTGGAATTTTTCTGCAAGTAGTGTTTGGCTTTACAATGGAACCAGTGGCAGCATATTTTAGTGGTGTTGGAGCACTTATTGGAACTCTGTGGTAACTCTAGATTTGGAGGTGAAAGCACCTAATTTAATGTAGGCTAAGTTATTAATATATATGTTTTTTAGTAATAAGATGAAGGGAGGAGGAAATTCAAATAATGCTAAAGTTTTAAATAGATATTAACATTTGAGGGAATCAAAGGCTTTTTCTATGTCTAATCCAATTACAAGTTTTTCTAGCTTCATTATTCACATAATCTATAAGAGTAAGTATCCTTTTAATATTATCATGTGTGTGCCTGTTATATAAAAATCCAGTCTGATCATTATTAATTATCTTTGAAAGTGGGATTTTCATTCTGTTAGCTAAGAGTGACATGAATATTTTGTAATCATTATTCAGTAATGATATATGTCTGTATGAGGTGCAAAGGTCTAATGGTTTATTATCTTTTAGAATTGGTGTTTTGAGAGACTATTTCCATGAGGGTGGTATTTTTGCTTCTGACTGGACTTCTGCCAAAGTTTTATGAAAAAGGGAGATTACTGTTGAAGGGAAGAGTTTGTAAATTTCCGTAATTATATCATCTATCCCTGGAGCTTTGTTAGATTTACTTGTTTTTATCTTGTCAACAATTTCTCTGTAGGATATAGGTTTTTGCAGGTCTAGTTTTAAGTTTTGGGGATTTTTTTTTATATTGATAAGGTTTGTATCTAAGTTTATTTGGTTGGTATCTAAATCTTTTTTGAAGTTTCCATATAATGGAACCGAAATACTTCAATGATGTCTCCTATATCTGATACTTTTTTCCCCTTTCTTTTCATGATATATACTACCAATGTTATTTGCTTTAGATTGTATTTTAATTCTTGTAGATAAGTTATGCAGATATCTGGGGGAGGTGGCTAATGAGTTTATTTTTAATTTTTCCAAGGCTAGACAAGTTTTGTGTGTTAGAATTTCATTACATTTTTTATTTAATTCCTCTATTTCTTTTTTGACTTCTGGACAATTCTGATTTTTTTTTAGATTTTGCTGTCAAGAGTCTGGTTTGCAAGTCTAAGGATTCAGTTTCCCACTCTCTAACTTAGTTTTTGTACCAGCTAAGGGTCTTACCAAATAAATACACTTTTAATGAGTCCCAAACCATGACTCTACTGATTTCTGTTGTATTATTAATTTCAAGAAATAATTGTAGTTCTGACAACATCCAGGGTCTGAATTCTTTAATTTTCATGATATATGATGGAATTCTAGTTGAGAGGATTAAAGGTTTAAACTCTATTTGGAGCTTCATTATCAGAGAGTCATGATCTGAGAAGGGGCATGGAACTATTGAGAAGTTGAGGATTTTTGTTTGTAAATCTTGAACTATGAATAATTTGTCTATTCTGGTTTGTGTTCCAAATCTATGGTCTTTATGGGAGAATAATAAGGATTTATCTTCTTTTTCTTTAAAAGTGTCTATTAAATGAAATGAATCAATCCATCTTTTTAAGGATTTTGAAATAGTTGCTATGCGAAAAGACTTCTAAGGTACAATTAAAGTCTCCACCCAGTATAAGATTTCCTTTATAATTGTTCGAAATAAAATCTAGGTATTTTTTAACCATTCCTGCTCCAATTCCTTGTAACCAATATAGATTACCTAAGGTCCATATTCTGTTATTAAATTTAATTATAACAAATGCTAGTAGACCTTCTTTGTCTTCATATTTATAAATAACTTTTGGAGTGATTATGTTTTTCTTCCAGAAAATTGATACTCCTTTTGTCTTTGTTCTATAGGAGGATTGAGCTAAAACTGTACAGTCCTTAGGGTTCCAAATAAAGCTATCATTAGTCTTAAAGTGCATTTCCTGAAGAAATACTACTTGTGCCTTATTTAGATTTAAATAATTTAGTAAGTTTGATCTTTTATTTGCATTATTTAAGCCATTAGTATTTAATGATAAAAATGTTAAATCCATTTCAAGTTATTGTTGGAAGAAACTTTTTGCTTTTTTTTTATTTTGATTATAGTAGTTATACCATATTCTCTGATAACATTGAATGTTATTTTTATGTGTGTAAACTTGGGAGTGTAATTTAATGTTCTTTCTTCTTTAAATACAAGTAGGGTAACATTCTGGTCAGGATTTAAAAAAAAGTACTTCTATAAAACATTAATTCTAAAGTATCAAATACAAGTAAATATGAATTTCCCATTAAACATGGAATGAAAGTCATTCCTAATCCAATAGATAAAGATAGATCTATTGGATTATTACTCATACCTTTAACCAACAATATCAACTGAGCTCCATATGTTAAATTATTATATGGAGAATTTTCTTAAAAGAGATATGAAATTCTATATTATTATATTATTGTTCTATAGTATTTTATATATTAGGATGGAATGTTAGTAGTGTAAACAATTATTATGTTGACTTAGAAAATATCCAATATTTAGTTACCCTTAAGAGATCCCAAACATGTCAGATATGTCATTTTGGATAAATTAAATGCAACAGAGGAGCATACACTAAATAAGTCAACAACAAATAGATTATTACTAAAATAATTTGACTAAAAGTACTCTGCATGAGACAATGAGTGATTACCAATGAAATAGGAATTTACTGCAGGTGTACTGTCTTCCTTTACTTTCCCACTCATCAGCTCACCAACTTCAACTTACACTTATGAAAAGACATGGCTTATCAGTGTTATCCTGACTCTGAGTAGAGGCACCCTACATTCTAGTGTGCAGTGCTTTTACATATTTATAGATTTACAAAGCAGTGTCTAAGAATGAACTATGATCACCCTGACAATTCCCATCCTGCATAGGGCACCTTCTGCTTCCAGAATGGGTAATCACATCAGGTCTAGAATGAATGTGAAGGTACCTATATAGTAATCAAGACTTACCTTAGGTAAGTATTAATCAAATAGTATTTAGAGCATCTTAGAGAGTTCTTGGGGCAGTTAGAATACTCTTAGGCCTCTCCTCCCTTGACCAAAAACAGAGATTTTCCTTCCCCTTCTTTCCCTTGTTTTAAATCAGTACTAATAAAAGAAATTCAGGAAACATAGGTAAACAGAAATAACATTCAGTAGTCCGTCTTGTACATGACTCTCAATCCATTAAACAAGTCAGTGACTAACATCACTTTAGTAAACATTATAAAGACAAATTAGAAATAATTTCCTAGCTCTTTAAATTTTCTGATAAAGCAACAAGTTAACAATAAGCTATTTTAACTAAAAGTATAAAACATTTCAATTTTTCCTTGCATGTATACATTTCTACTTATATTTTAGTATCAGTAGCTGTCTTTGAAATCTCTACAATACTTCACTTCTTAAAATCATTCCTTTTTCAATTCAGGTTTTATTTTGTCAAAATGGCAACAATATTTCAAGGGCACAATTAATATTTAGACTGATGTTTCAAATAAATAACTTATCAGTTGCCAATTGAGTTAGTTTAGAATGTATGGTTAGTGCAAATATAGCATATTGCAAAAATAATATGTATTTTATCGTGTGCTCTAGAGACTGTCATATGCAAGTGACATATATAATGTAGCATATATAGAGCAGGTTGTTTAAGTAAATTATGTTTATTAATCATGCAGTTTCATTTAAATTCACAAGTAATTTGTGGTCATTTCAGTTTAGTTTCCAGGAATGTGTAGTCCAATGTGAGTAATTGAGTCCACTTTTCCTCATAAACATATGTCACAATTCATTAAACAAAGCAGAGTCTAACATCTGTCTAATAATCATTATAAAGACAAAGAATAGAAATTTCCTAGCTCTTCAAACTTTCTGATATCGCATAATGTAAGCTATTTTATCTAGAAGACTAAAACATTTTAATACTTCCTTGTGAATATATATTTTTACTTTTACTGTAGTGTCAAGAACTGTCTTTGAAATCTATGCATTGCTTCACGTCTTTCAAGTCATTCATTTTACAGTTCAGATTATATTTTGTCAAAATGTCAATAGCATTTCAAGGGCACATTTAATATTTAAACTGATATTTTAAATGAATAACTATCAGTTACCAAGTGAGTTTGTACAGAGTGTGAATTAACTGCAAAGATAACATGTTGCAAAAAGTAATATGTATCTTTTGATGTGCACTAGACTGACAATTTCAAGTAACATATAAAATGTAACTTTTACAGTGCAGACAGCTTGTGAAATAAGCATGTTAAACTGAGTAATACTTTTTAATCAAGCAGCTACATTTAAGTGCACATGTAGTTTGGGAACATTTCAGTTGTGTTTCCAGGAATATGTAATCCTATGAGGATAAATCATACAATATTACAAATAGTCCTATTATGTATTTATTTTACCTTGCTTAGGTTGTTTTTCATTTTAATAACTAAACAACTTTACTTTTTCTTATTATTTGTTATCTGTGAGGCTAAATGCACTTCACAGGTTCACAGTGTCCCTAGAAACTGCTGCAATTGTTTACTGCTGCTATGGCAACGCAAATAGAATGTGAAGAAAGCTTCACTTCTCTTAACCAACAGTACATTTTCCCTCCTTATATATATATCTGCGAATACTAAAAGGAAATAATTCAAAGGACATATGTACATGAATGGAACATTTCAGAGTTAATCACGAACATGTCCCCAGTCCAAATAAGTGTAACAGTGACTATCATTAATCTAATAAATATTGTAATAACTATTAAGTTCACTATTCCAATTAGTCTACATTAAAACTAGATTATTTTAGACTATCATTTATCTATGTATAGATAGTGAGTTATTAAAGATATACAGACTATATTAGTATAGCAAATAGGAGAGAATTTAGAAATGGAGACAAGATGCAGTTAAAATAATAACGAGAAAAGAGAGAAGAGAGAGAAAGGAAAGAGAAAATTAAGAAAAATACACATATACTATGTATGTTGATTTACAGTATAAATATGTTATGTGCTATATAACCCTCCTTCTGTGAAAGAAAAGTACCCTGTTTTACATACATGAGGTAATGTGAAAACGAATGTGTCATCTATTTTCAAAAAATATAGATAACCATTCCAGTAGTTAGTTACCTTTGTTTTAAAATTCCAAGCAGTAAAATTGGTCCTTTAAAGTAATGTTAAAACAATTCATATCACAGTAGATGCTTTGAGAGATTTGGCTGTAACAGTATCAGTCTTTTGCTTCTTCTTTTTGACATCTGTCCAGACATTTGTTCCTTTGTTCTCTTGAGAGAAGGTAATATCCAATCCATATCTTCTGCTAAAGTAATCACATTATTAGTTTTAATAAATGAAGAGGCTTATCTTAGCTGTATATGCAAGTTGTGCCTTGATGTTATTTTGTTTCAGAAACTTTATCTTTGGCCACACTTTTTTCCTTTGTTCCATTATTCTAGATAAATAGTCGTTAGCAAATCTTATCAGGCTCTGTTTATATTTTAGAGGTGCCTTCCTCCAAGCAGATCTTAAAATCAGTTCCTGGTCCAAGTATGAAAGAAATTTGATAATTATTGACCTAGGAGAAGAGTTTGAGTTAGTGGCAGGTTTCCTAACAGCTCTGTGTGCCCTCTCAATGCCAAAGGAAAGTCTTTCTTTTAAATTTAAAAAGTCAGGGATCCATCTTGATAAAAAGGAAATAATATCCTCACCTTCTGTGTTTTCAGGTAATCCAAAAATCCTGATGTTATTTCTCCTCTCCCTATTTTCCAAGTCATCTACTTTATTAACCAACCGTTTTGTTTAAGAAGCAGTTCTTTCTATGGTTCTTCTTCCTTAATTCTGCTTTCTAAGTCATTTAGAGAAACCTATATTCCTGTTATCCTTGCCTGGTGTTGTTGTAGCATTTCCTTGAGGGTGTCAGCCTGCTCTTGACTGCTTGTTTTAAGATTTTCTAGGTTCTCTTTAACATCGTCCATCTTCAAAGACAACTCATGCAGGGTAGATGCCATCTGTTGTAGTTCCTTCTTTAAGGCAACATCCTGGTGAGAATTCCTTGAATTACTCAAGTGAATACATCTCCAAGCTTTTTGACAGGAAATTATTTGTAAAACTTCACCAAAGTTTCTAATTATGTAAATTAGACCTTTATCTATAAGATTTTATACTTTGAAGAAAAAAATAATATGTTTCCTGTCTTATTTAACTAGTTATATGGAGCTCTAAAATACTGCTGCTTTCAGTTAGCCATTCAGGAACCCCCCCCCCCCCAGCCTTGATAATTTAACTGTCTATCTCTCACTAAGAACAAAAACACCCAGCCAAGTAGATTTCTTAAAACAGAAAAAATAGAGCAGGTAAAACAGAAAGCAGCTCTATCACTCACAGAGAAATAAATAAATAAATAAATAAATAAATAAATAAATAAATAAATAAAGGTTTACTTTGCTCACCCAACAGGGAATCACAAGCAGTGCTTTAGTTTATGCAGGCTTGAAATCTTTTCAGAAAAAGACAAAGGTCCAGAGATTCACTATTCATTTAAGTATAGCTCAAGAAACAATAAAAAAAAAAAAGAAATGTGCAGCCTAGATAATTTAAGTGTCTGTCTCTCACATAGAACAAAAACATCAGGCCAAGCAGATTTCTTAAAACAGAAAACAAAACAGAAAAAATAAAACATAAAGCAGTTTTATGATTCACAGACAAAAAAATGAAATCATAGGTTTACTTTCCTCACCCATTAGGGAATCACCAGTAGTGGTTCAGTTTATGCAGGCTTGAAATCTTTTCAGAAAAAAGAGAACGCCAATACATATGGAAAGTGAAAAAGCACAAAGCAAAGAACACAGGGGGATGATTCAGAAAGGACATCCTTCAGTTGACACAAAGGATTTAGATTATTCTTTCTGGTATCATATGTTCTACAGTAAATAACAAATTACACTCTGAAACCTGGAGAAAGAAAAGGAAGGGGAGATGGAAGAGCAAAAAGCTGAATGTCATACATGAATGGGGAAAGCAGAGAACAAAAGAAAGGTAAGGTTTTCATAAAAGGACCACTTTAATCTTACTGCTGCATTGCTACCTTAGTAGTAGTAATTAAGTAGTTACATGTTAAGCTTGGTAATGACATTTTTATAGTAGTTTTCTGCACCATATAGTATACACTAAAGGACATCTTGGCCAAGAGTAAATGCATAGGGCACCTGACACTATTTAACAATGTGTTATATTCCCTGTTTTCATATTCAGCTTGGGGCTCTGATTATCAGCAACAGCCTGGATTCAGGAGGTAATGGATAGAGAGAGAGAGAGACAGACAGACAGAGAGAGAGAGAGAGAGAGAGAAGGGTGTAGATGTGATGCCAGCTCTCCACTTCAAATGGGGTAGTTGACAGAATTATTGTGTAGTGTGACTACAATTTATGCATCCCTGATGTTGATCACAGACAGTGCAAAAGCCATCTGTTCAAGGTGGTGTGGTTATATATTAAATCAGGTAGTACTTATCCAGCATGTAGAGGGCAAGTATCAGGCAACTTTCACACAGAAGATAACAAACTGAAGGAGTCATACAGATCAGCCAGATGGCTGGCATGCATAGTGAGACCAAAATATGCACATTTGCAAGCTCTTATTAGGCCAGCAGAATATATGAATAACTAGTTCTCTGACAGTTAGTGGAGAATATGAAGGCTCTGACCAGCTTCCTGTAATTCAGACTTTGATTTCCTAGCCTCCATCTGTCAGTTCTATAATTATGAGCATCACTTAAGCAACCAGCATTCCTTCACTGAGTCTGAAAAAGGCCTATGTGGATCAGTGCTCTACCCTTGTTGACAAATATCTCTCTACCTATACCAGTGGTGGCTGGTGACTTCAAATCAAAGGGGGGCTGCAGGAGACAGCTGAATGGGTGGGGTCAATGGGAAGGGGTGTGGCCAACTAGAAAGGGGAGGAGCTATGCTCAAAACCACAAAAACTAACCAAATACACTGCCCTGGGCACCAAACCGTCATTATGAGAGTCCAATCAAGACAAAATGAAATGTAGAAGAATAAAAATATTTCAATGCATTGGCTGCATGACAGCTTACATAATATCTAGATGGTAACAAAAAGGTTGTGAGGCATGAAAAAATAAATTACTTTTTAAATACATTAATAGAATGCCAGTCAAAATCAAGTATAAGAAAAACAAGCAGCACTCAACTCAAACCACTTCTTGCACTGCAGTTCTAATTATAATTTATATTCAGCTTTATTAAAGTACCAAGTAACATGCTGAAAGTAAAAATCTCTGATGCCCCTACTTGTAACAATGTTTCTTACCCAAAAAAAGACCTGCTGCCTGACAACTATCTACTTGTTTCATGGGGAAAACATGATCAAAGTAAAAAAAGAAAAACAAACAAGAAATACGCTCAAGATACATTGCTTAAAAGGATTACTGTACAGGTTATGGACTACACGATTGGCATTCTATTTAGTTTACGGGTAAAGCCTGCAGAGATGACTGAAGTCTCCAAGTGTAATGAGCTTCTTAAAATAATGTAATCCTGTCATTTATTACAAACACTGTCACATGCATTTCAATACCCAAGGCTTATACATTATCTAGTTATGTATTCTCTACATGGCAACAACAGAAAGGCTTTCAATGTTGGCAATTCTTTAACAGTATGCGTATTAAAGCTTACTTGCATCTTACGATCTCAGCCAAGCTTACCTGATGGTCATTAAAGTATTGCTACTTAAACACAGAGCAACAGGCACTTTGAGAAATAAACATAAATCAACAGTACATAAAATATGACAGACACCAGACCATTCTGCAAAAATCAAGGCCAGATGAAAAGCCACTCTAGTATTTGTGTCTACCTTAGATGGGGGGGATACTCTGCACATTTACACTGCATAACTACTCCTTGCCTTGCTTCGACACATCCAGAATCACTACATGGGGGAGTGGGGTGCAACAAATATGTCACAATTTGAAATGTCTCTGGCTGACAGTGATGGCCCTGACACATTTGTCATACCTCTCAATCTCAGAGCAAGAAATCTGGACAAAGCCATACATACAAGTGGGACAAAGGCCCAAAAATAAGGACAATTTTTAAAACTTCTCTACCCTTGAAACTCACATTCATTGAAACAGCATTGAAACCCACGTTCAAAGAAAATACATTTTGCCAGTGGCAGATAAAGATTAATTCTGGGCTGTTTTCAAATCTTAGGCCCCTTGCATATGAAACATACATGTGCTCTTTGATACACCTTCCTACTGCTTTGAACATTTTCCAGTAAACAATGAAACAAAACGCATGCACCACTAATGACAAAACTTCCCAATTCAGAACATTTCCATCATAAAAGTCTACTCAAACTTCTACAGTCCACCATTATCAGTAAATATGCACAATTCTACAGTCCACCATTATCAGTAAATATGCACAATTCTACAGTCCACCATTATCAGTAAATATGCACAATCTCTGAAGTAAAAAGTCATTAAATAATTCCACATTAAATAAATCTGTAACTAATGAAGAGGTTGCTGCTAGCAAACACATTTATATTTCATGGTTTCATCAAAAAATAAAGCTTCTGATGCCCCTGAGGAATAAATTGCCTATATTACATTAAAAATGATAAGCTAGTAATATTGCAATAGGAAATGGATGGAAAACTGATAACAGGCTCATAGTTGGTATCTTAACTTTCAGTACAGCAGCATTCACCCCATGTGGGAGTAGAACCAACAACCTTCTGCATCAAAAGCAAGTACACAACCTGTTGTGCTATTAACAATATAAGTTGACTTAGCATAAGCAGCACTAAACTTCTCTTCCCCTGCAGCTCTCAGCTCTTTGTAACATCTACTCAATACTCAACTGCATCTAAACTTTTGCAGCACAAGAAACCTGGAAAAAGCCAAATTTATTGAGGAGGTCAAAAGGCCAAAAAACAGGGACACATTAAACATTGCTTGTATAATCTTGTAAAGTTGCTAGAATAAAATGCTGTGTTACCACCATACATTTTACTGCCAAGGTCCCTGTGCAAAACAGTCAGAGCAACATACCACTACGTTTCTTATCCAAAAAAGACATGCTGCAAGAAACAAGCTCAAGATAAGTTGCTTAAAAGATTACTGCACAGGTATTAGGAGTCGGACACCTACCTCAGTTTAAGAAGTGTTAAAAAAAGAGTGAATGTGTCCATTTCCATCATGAACTGAAGTTAGGAAGGATTGGAGCTCTTTCTTTTCTCTGTCTGACTGACTCTTCTCTCTGTTTGCTTTTTCTACAGAAAAGGTCTTCATATACCACATTCCCCACTTCTGAAGTTACATTCTGCCCTTTGATGTATTACACTATCATGCTAGCACTTCATCTAAAGCACAATCCCCCAAGCACAACAAATCACTAATTCTCTATACTGCAAGGCTAAAAAAAATCTGCAAAAAGACCACTTAGATGTACTACATACACTAAGGATTACATCATTTGTGCTGCCATCCCCTTAATTTGGGATTATGTAAAACACTAAATTATAACCCCCAATCGTAACATCAATCCCTATACCAAAAATAAGCACAAGACACTAAGTCTTCATTTCATGCAGGTGGAGACAAATTTCTCTACCGATGCATGCAAGAGATTAGGTTTAGAAAAGATATGCAAGCTTCCCTCTCCTTTAAATCCAAATCAAGAAAATAAGAATTACAATGCACACAGGGTAACACCTGATGACCATGTTGCACTAGCAACTCTACTGAAAGCTGCATTGTAGAGAAATACGCAGCTTGATTTAAACTGCAACTAAGGCTGGACTTTCTTCAACCAGGACAAGTTTAAGCATGGACTCTCCCCATCAACCAGAAAAGGTTTATGGACATGTAAATAAAATTAGTTCTACAGCTGCCAACTGATTATAACAATGCTGCCATTAGATAAAGACCGAGTTTCCATTTCATAACAAAATTAATGACCTTTATACTAAGATTTAGTACCCCCCATTCCAGTCTAAACAACTCTAGGCATTTCTACCTTCTGTTATAGGAAGCATGGTCTCAAGGTTACAGAAAAATGCTAACATCAGCATGCAAACAATTACTTCTGCACCTTCAATCTGTTCTTCTAACTTCTTTCTTCTTCTTCTTCTTTCTTCAGTTCTTTCTTCTTCTGTTCTTCAGCACAGGCTGCACAGCTGACAAAATATTTAGGCCACCCAAAAAAAAAAAAAATCAAAATCCAATGGCAAATTTATTAATAAATAAGTATCGGTCCTTACCGTGTGACTGACTCAGTCACGAATCCACAACTGACTTACTGTTTGATTCTCGCTCTTTTCCCCGCGCATAAAGCCCGGGAAGAGAGCGACAACCAATCAGCAGCATTTAGCCCAGCAAGCACGTCATGTACGTGCCTGCGGACGTCGCAGTCCGAGCCCCGTCCAATTCTATGCGGTTTGGAACCGCATAGACTGCTGGGCATCACAATGATGCCTTAATTAGCCCACTGGGCTGCAAAAAAAAACAAAAAAAAAAATCTTTATTTAAAACCGCCGCAACCCGAGGCGGTTAAAGTGCGCATGCGCGTACTTGCTGAGTCGCGGACTCGGAGACAAAAACAAAGTAATTTTAAAATAATACTGTGCTACTGTAGTCTGTCACACAAAAAGGTACTTTTTCTTTTTTTTAGCTGAGGGGGCTGCAGTCCGGCAGTCCGATGTCAAGAGCCGCCCCTGACCTATACATATATATATATATATATATATATATATATAATTTTATATATATATATATATGGGTCCGCCTGACAACGTCGACAGCTCAGAACGCCGACACCGAGAACACCGACGCCAGAAGATCGACAACTGAGAAGACCGACGGATGAAAACACCGATGCTGAGAACACCGACATGGGAAAAGGCTGTGTAAGTATGCGGTAGTGACGGACGTTAGGGTGCGAGTAAGGTAAGTGTGCGATATTGACGGTCTGTTGGGATAGGGGTGGGTTAAGTGAGTTAGGGTTAGGGCGCCGGTTAGGTAAGTGTGCGGTAGTGATAGTCTTTGGGTTAGGGGCGGGTTAAGTGAGTTAGGGTTAGGCGGGTTAGGTAAGTGTGCGGTAGTGATAGTCTTTGGGTTAGGCGGTTAAGTGAGTTAGGGTTAGGGCGGGTTAGGTAAGTGCGATAGTGACGGACCTTAGGGTTAGGGTTTGGGTTAAGGTTGTAGATAGTTGTGTATGTGAGGTTTAGTGTGGGTTTGTAAGGATTTTGGTGTGCTTGTGTTGTGTGTGTGCTTTTGGACAGGGATTTGTTTCGTTTGTTGATTGTCGTTATTATGGTGTGTTGGGCATGTGAGGTTTCGTGTTTGTGAACTGTCGGTTATGTGGTGTCAGTGATTTCGTTGTCGGGCATGTGAGGTTTCGTGTTTGTGAACTGTCGGTTATGTGGTGTCGGTAAACTGGTTGTCGATGTTGTGGCTTGTCGACCTTGTGGTGTCGGTAAACTGGTTGTCGATGTTGTGGCTTGTCGACCTTGTCAGGTAGACCTATATATATATATATATATATATATATATATATATATATATATATATATATATATATATATATATATATATATATATATATATATATATATATGTGTGTGCGTGTGTGTGTGTGCGTGTGTGTGTAAACAAACAAAAGAGAGTAAGTGGTACATAGAGATAAATGGAGAAAAAAGAAAGTATTTTCTTGGGATGCATTATTTCTTCCCTGTCCCCAGAGTTTTGTCATTAGAGTTTATTGGGAAGTATAGATTAAATGGAAATTAATACCAATGATGCTGACAAAGAAGAGAGGAGGTTGACTACTTGAAAATGTAATAAATGCATATGACCATTTTGGCATGGGTAACTTGCAAATTATCAGGCACGATAAAGAATAGCCTAAGAGAAGCACTGCTTTGGAACCAAGTGTGAATGTATCCATTTAGGTTTTAGCTGCTGTAGAGAAAATATGCTATCAAAGATGTATCATCTTACTAGAACTTTGTGTACTTAGGTGATAGATGAGATAGAACAAGAGAAAGGATTATTAAGTAAAGGTGGATTTTTTTTTTTTTTCATTTTAAGGCCTTTTAATAGTCAGTCCAGTATTCAAAAAGTCCAGAAAGAGTTTAATTTGAAAGGAGAAGGTTAATAATATTGAACAACTGAGGGGAGACTGCAAATGACAGTAGAGGATGCAAGGAGGAATTTACAAACAAAATGAACAGGTGGAGCAAATGCTGCTGCACCACTCTACTCACTGGAAGATTTTACAGTAATAGGAACTCTCTTGATTAGGGGTGATGAAAAAGAGCAACATCGTGATGATAAAACATAGTTGGGGTAGTGGTAGTTTAAGCAGCAAGTAAGCTAGGAAAGTATAAAACGGGCAGATTCTGTTGTAAAAGAAAGAGAGGGATATGGAGGGATTATTTACTGTGATGGGACAAGCCCACCATATGAGTTAAAGAACCACAAGCTGATAGCAATTAGCAGAGGAGGAATAAATGGTACTAGAAGACAACAAAGGTTTATTATAGCAGAACAGAAGCAGAAAGAGCTAAGTTCAAACACAAATTAGATGAGAGAATAAAACAAACAGGGTGAGTATAATGAGGATGTCTCCACATCTCTGATAGACAAGAGGCAGACAGAAACAATGCCCAAACTAACGTGCCACCCACACAAACTTTAGAAACTTCCTAACTAACATACCACCTCCTAATGCATGTCTATGATACATAGGCACACAACATGGTTGGGTTCCATGACTAATCTTATAAAGGCTCTGGTGGTCATTAGAATTGTATATACCTATGAACTTACCTATAATGACTCAGTAATGGGTCCACTACACTGTAGACATGAAGGTGGTGGAGACTAGTGAAACACTGAGTGCTTGTGCAGAATCTACTCACAACCTTACCTTTGCCCCAAACAGTAAAATGCAGTCACAAGCTTGCTTTTGCCCCCAGCAAAACTTAAAAGGTACCAACAGAAATACGGCTGTGGGGACCATTGCACTACTGAACTAACGGCTAATGGAGGATGGCATATCTGGCTGTGTATGAGACAGTAAATGTATTTCCATCAAATAAGATTTTGTTCTTGAATGCATACAACAGAGTATGGACTTCACAAGAAGTATATGTGACAGTTAAAGATAGTGAGGCCCATACACACTGGCATTGAATTTTAAATAATTATTGCTGAACATTTTTTTAAAACATTTGAAGATGGGGGAGACACAGGGTGTGCCACATCATCATAATGGAGAAAAGTAAAACTGAAAGGGGAATATGAAATATGGAATATGGCAACATCTGTGGACTATAATATGGAAGACCATATACATTAAGCTTAATAGTGGAACTGCATATAAATGCTTATAGACTTCATTTAAGCATAACTCTCAACCTTCTGACTCCAAAATGTGGTACGTTACATCTCCTAATGTAGAACAAGTGGGCAAAATGTGGAATATTGATAACTTACAACATGGTTCAAAATGTGTTATTTTATACTTACAAAAACTTCTTTTGATGAATCACTATGATTTAGTATTACCATAAATATTTGTTTCAAAAAAATCTTGATAGTTAATGTGTGCAAACCCTTAAAGTATGGGATAATATGGAACACAAACATTTCTAAGATTCAGTATGGGGACATTCCTCCATTCTTCTCAATCTATTAACACAAGAAATCTGGACAAAGCCTAACGTAATAGAGGAACATAGACCCCAAAATAGCTACAAGTATTAAATATCGCTCTTATAAACTTAGAAAATTGCTAAAATAACAGGATTTGTGTTTTGTGTTTGCATGGATTTTCTGAAGGGTATGAAGTATGAAACTGAAATGTGTGTTATTATATGAGGCAAAAATCTGGACATTCAGCAAAAATCTGGACAGTTGAGAATTTTGTGTTCTTCATACTGTGGTACAGTTGAGAGGTATGTATTTAAGTACAATTTTCTTGGCATATGTGGCATTTAAACTTATTCTGTAGTATTAGATTAGGCTTTTGTTTTATGTTGTGTAGATGCATATCTTCTGAAGTAAGTATGTGAGAACCCTTAAAAGTCAGATATCAGAATAACAGGGGTTTGTATTTTATATCACTTAATTGGAGGGGGCAGGGGTGCAGAGTAGCTGTTGAGGTTGGAGAGTCATCTCTTTAAAGCATAAAGATGAAAGCTGAAAACATTTCAGATCAAAAAAATGTCCCAAAACATAAGTAAAACACATGGATGCACTTATTACAAATATGATACAATGTCTCTGTATAAGTATAATGTGTTAGAAGGAGGTGAACAAGGTGAAAGCACAACTCTAGGAGGATGCAAGTGATCACACCTGTTGGTTGTTTCTCATGGACATCAAATCAGGAAAGGTAGGAGGAATCTGAGCATAGGCTAAACTCGACTAAGCTGATGGACTGTCTGAGTCTATCCTGGGAACAGATTCAGGGACTAGAGAAGACAAAATATATTGTGTAGGCAGATTTATAATGGCAGAAAGAGGATGGAAGCAGACTTAGTAATGGTTGCAAAGGGGATGCTAGAATGGAAATAATTTACAGTGGTAAGAAAGAGGATGCTAGAAGTGAATTCTGTGTCTAGTCATTAGCATAGAATATAAGGGTGGGGAAGTTACTGTTGGAGATAAGAAATGCCTGGTGATAGGAAACTAAAATGAATCTTAGGAATAGCTCTAAACTGCACAATATTTATTTTCTGCTGTTAGAGACAGTTCATAACTCTGGATTGTGGGTTTCATAAGAGAGAGTTGCTATTCTATGATGAAGGGGGAGTCAAATCATTTCAAATGTGATTAAACAGAGTGGACAGGGAGATGGATTATATGGCTGGGTGTGTTAAGGGAAATCAGATAGAAAGTGAGGAACACATATAGGCAGATTTTTATACATATATATGCATGTGTATGTATATATGTATATATATATATATATATATATATATATATATATATATATATATATATATATAAAGACAGATTTATAGATAGATATAGATATGCATACACACACATACACACACATATTTATATATATATATATATATATATATATATATATATATATATATATATGGGTCTACTTCAGTAGACCAAAAAGCCGTTAAATCAAATCTTATTTGAATGAGACAAGTACGTCAAATCCTCACTTTAACGAATTTTCCTATCACTGGAAATTTAATCTGGGAAAGAAACCAACTGTCACAAGAACAGAGCTAGAACTATGTAGGAGTTCTACCATAGCACATTTTCCTTGGGTGCTCTGCACTGCACACACATTGAGATCAAAGCACAACCCAGAAGACAGGGAATTGTCTACTTCAACAGAAAGGGGTTCCACTCCATTAACTGCCTGGTTATGTGCAATGCTAGGGGAATCATCCTGAATGTGTGTGCTGTCAACCCTGGCAGTTACCACAACTCCCATGGCTGGCACACCTCAGAAATCTACCAGGGGTTTTCCAGGGGTGATGTCCCACAAGGCCATTTACTGGAGAATGCGGAAGATGCACTTGAAGCATGGTTAATGATGCCCATCAGAAATGCACACACACCCAAAGATGAACACTATAATGAGCCACATGCTCAAACAAGAAATATCATAGAGCATGTGTTTAGTCTGTTGAAGTCATGGTTTTGGTGCCTAGATACATCAGGGTGAGGTTCTGCAGTACAATCCCAGTACTTGTGCCAAAATTATCACAGTCTGTGCTACCCTACACAATAGTATCTTTCAAAAACAGCTGCAGAAGGAACACCAAGGACTAGGAACAAATGTTCCACCACCACTGACAAGGTCATCACATCCACATGTAGGTGAGGAGTCAGAAGGTGGGAAACCCCAGCTGCTGTGGGTGTAGGTAGACATAGCTGTGCACAATATGCCCTCACCCTGACCAAGAGACAACATATATCATACATGTCACCACATAAGGGATACACCTTTCATCCTATGCACATACATAGAGTAAACTTTATGCTTGGCAACACTCACAACCTTTACTTCTCCATGTAATGGCTATGTAATGATGGCATCAAAACAAAATAACAAGCAGGCAACAGCCAAAACCTTACAACTGCAACAGATGATGTATAAATTGCAAATGGATGATGTATTAAATGATTTTAACATTTTTTGTTTGTTCGAGAAACAAACTTCTTCAGATAGAATTAAAAATTTTAAAAAACAGGTTTTAAAAGGTTACAATCAAATCATGTGCCTATCTCGACCAATCAGCAAAAAATATATCTCACTTCCACCCCTCCCTCTCTTAAAATAACATGCTACAATATAACTTTATTCAATAATTTCATATGTAACATAGTCCATCTACTACTAAGATGCGTAGCTACATCTACAAAACTAAAACATCATTTTGTTGACAAATATTTTATATATATTTTATATATTTCTATTCATATATAAATAATGGAACATTTAATTATCTATCACCAGGTGTGCTGAAACTTAAAAACATGCATATAAGCTACTAAATACATCGCTTACTCACTCTAATAACATGAAAAACTTTGAAAATGAATACAACAGAATTATTCTAAACAGATTCTTATTGTTATTATTAATCTCACGTCTATTTGACTACTTAGTTTCATCTTTTCAAATTCTTCAATTTCAAAATACAACTAATTGAACGAGTCATTTATACCTGGACAGTTATATGCATTGAGGAATATCTGCATATACAACTCAAGCTCTTCCAATAATAATGGTACAGGGCCCCCCCCTACTATCCAAAGGTATTTGATCGATAACTTTATATTTAAAATTTATGGTCCTTATATACTGATATGTGTTTTGCTAAGGCATTGTCTGTCTTATTTTTGCTGATGGCATATTGGTGTTCATAGATATGGTCTTGGAGACTACGCTCCATTTTACCTATGTAAAAAGCCAAACAGTACTGGCACTTAACTAAATAAACCACATACTTCAAATTACAATTACATTTCTGCTTAAGTTTGTATTGTAAGCCATTTATATTAAATGAGTCACCCACTTCGATAAATCTACAAAAGTTGCAACATTTACATTTAAACATACCGATAATTTTTGGCCTGTGTCTATGCTGTTGTTCTAACAAATTTTTCAAATTCTTACCCCTCCTAAATATAACTCTGGGGGACTCACCCAAATTTCTAAATAACATTGGATTATTCCTGAATATAGTCCATTTCTTCTTTAGGATCTTAACCACCATATGGCTATCCAAACTAAACATGGTAATGAAACTGAGATGGAAATTTAACTCCGTATCTACTCTGTTAATACAAGAGCTGATTACACTCTCATGGTTGGATAGAGAAGTTTCTACTGCCTCATTATTTCTTATATATAGGATAGGCTTGTAAAACTTGTTCCTTTTAAAGATTACCTCATCTGTCAACTCGTCCAACAGTGATTCTGGATATTCACAACTTAGGAACATACATTTTAAAGTAGAACATTCATCCTCAAAATCCTCATCATCACTGATGATTCGTGCTGCCCTCACCAACTGGCCCTTAATTACTGACCGCTTCTGATGGTGGGGGTGGCAACTAGAGAAATGCAAAAATGCGTTAGCGTATGTACTTTTCCTATGGATTTTTGCCATAAAGCAATTACGTACTCTATCCTTTTTCAGATTGATATCTAAATAACAGATAATTTCTGAATTAAATGTGGATGTAAATTGCAAAAACTGGGTAGAATTAATAAAGTGGTCCACAATAAGGTTACCTGTATTAATGTCACCCTTCAATAATATAAAGATATCTAGGTAACGTGTGTAGAAAACCATCAGATCTTTAAATTCTCCATGCTTAAAAACCAACTCTATCTCCAAGTATGCCATTACTAAATTTGCTATACTAGCTCCACATGGGGAGCCCATGGCTACTCCCACTTTTTGTAGATAAAAGTCATTGTCAAACATAAAATAATTATTTGACAAAATGACATCTAATAATTCCAAAACCAAGGAAATTTCTAACTCTGATGCTTTATTTTTCCTTAACATATAACCTATCCATTCAATACCTATAGTATGAGGAATACATGTGTACAGATCTTTGACATTGACTGTTATGCTCCTCATTGTACTGTAAATTATTAATCTTACTGAGGAATGACCATGAATCTTTACACACTTGTTCTTCAAGAATCAAATACTTTTTAAAAATCAAATCAACAAATTTGGCACTGGGATATGTAGCTGAGTTGCGACCATCAACCAAAGGTCTCATGGGAGGGTTTTCCAGGTTCTTATGGATTTTTGGGACTCTGAACAGGATTGGAACTTTTGGATAGGGTAAAGTCATATAGTTATAGATATCTGAATCTACCCTACCTTCTATAAATAAATAATTTATTATACTTTCAACATGTTGGTAGGCTCCATTCACATCACTACTGAAGTAAAGGATGAATTTCAATCACCTTTTGTTGAAGGCATTTCCTAAAATATGAAATTTCCAATTGTAACTTTTTTAATTTTATAAGTTTCTCGAAAAATGTACACAAATTGGCGTTCACAAAATACAACTGAACTGACGATACCAAACATGAAACGCCAAAAGCTGTGATGTCTTGAGATGCCTATGCACTCTAAGTAAACTGTTGAGACAAAGGACCTTGTCAAAGTCTATAGAAATATATTTCCATAAGACCTTTGTTGAATAAGTTAAATTAATTCATGCTAAGAATAGTTATAACATCAGGAGAGATAGTAATGGATTGAATGAAAAAAAAAATGTATCTATTTTTATTATTTTTTATTTTATAAAAATTCATTTTTTAATATTTAATTATTTATGAACATTATTTAGACAGTTTTGGATGAAATCATTTGTTAACCATTGGCTGGCCTTAACATGTTCCATTTATATTAGGCAGCATAGTCCCTTTGTTTAAGGAAATGTACCTTTAAATGGTAACATTGTTGGCACCAAAAGGTTTATTTAAACTGTAACAGTTTTTTAGAAGATAGTACTGAAGAAGCCCGTGATGCAGCGGGTGAAAGCGCTTAACTTGTAATCTGTCGGAATTTTATTAAATTATTGGATTTTATGCTTATACGGCTTTCAGCTATTCATTTCTATAGACTTTGGCAAGGTCCATTGTCTCAACAGTTTATTTAGAGTGCATAGGCGTCTCAAGACATCACAGCTTTTGGCGTTTCATGTTTGGTATCGTCAGTTCAATTTTATAAGTTTAATATCTAATGTTTTAAGTCTACTAACCAAATTTGAATTCAAGGAAACAGCATTACTCCAGCCAGCACCCCTCCAGTTTCAGCTTGCACATCACAAGAAAACTTGAAGCTCCCTGCCAACCAAGTAGACAAGTGGTGACTTTAAAGTATACAGTTACGCCCTAGTGACTATTGTTTCAGATATTGTGGTCTTTCTTGCTAAGGGGTATACTTTCATTCCCTCGAACCACTTAGACTTGGTTAAAACTATCCCGGACATTAGGTTGTTTATCCGGAAGCTCAATTTCAATTTGATGATGGGTGAAAACAACTCGAGACACAGTGACTAATGGGTTTCACATATCTAGTGTATATAACCCTCCAATTCATCCTTTACTTCAGGTGTTTGAACATATTTGTGAATTGGATATCAGAAATTTGCTCAATGAGCGATTCAATAAGAAAACCAAGTACAACACCAGTAAATATGAATGGGAATGTTTTAAGTGTCTTAAATCCCAGGAAGTCCGGGTGTGTAAACCAGATAAAGGTGGTGGTTTGGTAGTTATGAATAATTTGGATTATGTGGACAGGATGAAAAATGTGCTAGATAGTGAAGCCTATCAACTAAGTTCACGTATTGAAGTGAATGGAGCCTACCAACATATTAAAAGTATAATAAATGATTTATTTATAGAAAGAAGGATAGATTCAGATATCTATAACTACATGATTTTACCCTTTCCAAAAATTCCAATCCTGTTTGGAGTCCCAAAAATCCATAAGAGCCTGGAAAACCCTCCCATGAGACCTTTGGTTGATGGTCACAACTCAGCTACATATCTCAGTGCCAAATTTGTTGATTTGATCTTAAAAAAAGTATTTGATTCTTGAAGAACAAGTGTGAAAAGATTCATGGTCATTCCTCAGTAAGATTAATAATTTACAGTACAATGAGGAGTATAATTTCCTAACAGTCGATGTCAAAGATCTGTACACATGTATCCCTCATACTATAGGTATTGAGTGGATAGGTTATATGTTAAGGAAAAATAAAGCATCGGAGTTAGAAATTTCCTTGGTTTTGGAATTATCAGTTGTCATTTTGTAAAATTTTTTGTTTGACAATGACATTTATCTGCAAAAAGTGGATGTAGCCATGGGTTCCCCATGTGGAGCTAGTATAGCAAATTTAGTCATGGCATACTGGGAGACAGAGTTGTTTTTTAAGTATGGAGAAGTTAAAGTTCTGATGGTTTTTTGCACATGTTACCTAGATGATATCTTTATATTATTGAAGAGTGACATCAATACAGGTAACCTTATTGGGGACCACTTTAATAATTCTACCCAGTTTTTGCAATTTACATCCACATTTAGTTCAGAAGATATCTGTTATTTAGATATCAATCTGAAAAAGGATAGAGTACGTAACTGCTTTATGGCAAAAATCCATAGGAAAAGTACATACTCTAATGCATTTTTGCATTTCTCTAGTTGCCACCCCCCCATTAGAAGCGGTCAGTAGTTAAGGGTCAGTAGGTGAGAGTGGCAAGAATCATCAGCGATGATGAGGATTTTGAGGATGAATGTTCTACTTTGAAAGGTATGTTCCCAAGTCGTGAATATCCAGAATCACTGTTGGACGAGTTGATAGATGAGGTAAAATTTAAAATGAACAACAGGTTTTACAATCCTATCCTATATGTAAGAAATAATGGCAGTAGAAACTTCTCTATCCAACCAAGAGAGTATAGTCAGCTCTTGTATGAATAGAGTAGATATGGAGATAAATTTCCATCTCAGTTTCATTACCACATTTAGTTTGGATAGCCACATGGTGGATAAGATCCTAAACAAGAATTGGACTCTATTCAGGAATAATCCAATGTTATTTAGAAAATTGGTGAGTCCCCCAGAGTTATATTTAGGAGGGGTAAGAATTTGAAAAATTTGTTAGAACAACAACATAGACACAAGCCAAAAATTCCCGGTATGTTTAAATGTGAATGTTGCAAATTTATCTAAGTGGGTAACTCATTTAATATAAATGGCTTAGAAACTTAAGCAGAAATTTAATTGTAATTCAAAGTATGTGGTTTATTTAACTATGTGCCAGTGCTGTTTGGCTTTTACGTAGGTAAAATGGAGCGTAGGCTCCGAGACCATCCCCAGGATTCACGAAGCCTCCGTGTAAGAGTTATAACTCTTACACGGAGGCTGCAGTTAAACTGAGTGATGTCAGCATGCTCTGCATATTCATGAGAGCATGCTGAATCACACCTAAGTCGAACACGGCCGTGTAAGACAGTAGGGGGCGTGTCCGTAGGCTGAGCCCTGCAAGCGGACACGCCCCCAGAAGTCTAAAAGTGCCCAAAGTACACACCCACAACAGAGTCCACGGAAATGTGAATAAACACAACACAACACATGCCCCTACAGACTATTAAACATAAAAGAAATATAAATGTACATGTCATATTTTTTTTAATTGTAAAGGTGTTTAACCGTGGGTGCGCTTTTATGCTGAGCGTGCCGTAGCGCAGCTACAGTTAGCAGTCAGTGGGAAAGCATATAAGAACTACATATGCAAAATAATCCAGGAAGCAATAGCGAAGCGGTAGAGATGCCGGCTGCAGAGCAGGCATTCATGGTTCGAGCCCCCACAACACAAATTTTTTTTTTCTCAAAATAAGCAGGAAACAAGTCCCTGACACATATATGTACACATAAAACCAGAATATATGTAAAATGCAATGTAATAGCCTATTTATATTGAATAAATGTGAGCTATGAAATGAATATAAACTGCCAGATATGCTCATAGCTGAGCTACAGTTCAACAGAGTGAGGTTATGTGCCCGTAGATAAGCATAGGTTTAACTGGTGCAAAATGAGTGCCTGTAGCCGAGCAGTGGTTTACCACGCTAAATATATGTGCTTCTAATTGCGCTAAGCGGCATATGCGTGCCAATAGCCAAATTAGTGTTAAACCGCATCGTGCAGCTTTGCGGAGCTGCGCACCGTGCAAACGAGCTAACCGACGGGCAACGGTGAGCAAGCTGTATCCAAAATGCCTTTACACAGACACACCCCTCAACATGTCTAGACAGTCCTGAAAAATAAAAAGCAGTGGCCAGGTTCGAACCCAGGATACTATACACTATAGTCAAGGTACAGAACCACTAAGCCATGACAGCAGTACCTAGAAATGCAATATTAGCTCATATATAGGAATGAATACAAACTACAGCATGACAATGCAGGTTTACTGAAGTTGATACAATTCCAAACTGGCCAATCACAGATATGTGCGGGAAAAACGGACTATATAAGCCCCATAGGCGGGAATACACAGCATAAACGATTGTAGAACAGACCTGCAGTTAGAATGTCAGGTGTAGGTGAGGGTAGTCGCTTCCGAGCGCAGAGGTGGGGTGTTGAGGAGTCCAGGTACATGGCCTGGCTCCTAGTCCACAACCATGAGGCCCAACTCATGCAGGGCCAGGTCCTTTGGGGAGCGTACAAGGCTGAGGTGTGGGACCAGTTGGCTCATGAACTCACCAGTGCCACAGGAATTCCTAGGACAGGTGAGCAGGTCCGTCACCAGCATGCGGACCTGAAGAGACGTAAGCAGGACCAACTGAACCATTGGATCCAGGAGGCCCAGCAATCACCCAACGCCCCACCACTGAGTAAGTATAAATTAATTATGTTTGTAGAAAGTTAAACTACCTGAAATCATGGAGATGTGTATTCCAATATTACTTCATTTATATTACAGCTGCAGGTGTCCGTTCTGCGAACCGCAGAGCCTATGCTGATAGGCTGGTGCGGTTGCGCCACCAGGCAGGTCAGTAATCCACTACTAGTAACTGTAAAGATATATAAATGTATGACAGTTAGCATAAGAGTGCAGTGTAGCCAGGAAGGAATTAAATCTGCAACTCACAGAGTGTGAAAGT